>NC_056732.1:112719950-112771274 GCF_019279795.1 Protopterus annectens | reverse complement strand
GGGTTTAAGTAACTTAAATAGTGAGGGATTATGGATGTTGTATTTCATGACGTCATGGCAAGGATTTTCAGTTCTGAGAAAAAAAAATCTGATGCCATCCTTATCATAAAAAAAAAAAAAAAAAAAAATATGCAAACACAGCCCACATTTTGCATCAGGAAAGATACAAGTTGGTATTGTACATGGTAAGAGCATTATATCCAAACCTAAAAGTTTGTTACTTACACTTATGACCAAATGCATTTTAACCTGCACAGTATGCTATGCATATTATTGGCTGTTTGCATGAAAATCAAACTTCTTACTCCTATTTAAGAACAAACATGTTTCAGTAACAAAAAAAAAAACAAAAAAAAAACTTTTCAGTCCTTAGAATCACATATTAACTCCAGAACTGGCTGTGTTTTTAGTTGTCTCCCCTATCTGAAGAACTTAATACTGGACTGGGTCAACTTGAATACTAGGTCTTGCTTTCTTATTCTTATTAGAGTATTTTAATTGTGGAGCATGTCTGACTTGTTTCTTGAGTATTTCATAACTTATCTTGTTAATAGATCATTCCCCAGGCTGCATAATGTTTTAACTGCTTTCTTAGAATTCTCAGTAATGCTACTTATTTTCTGACATTGGAATTTGAACGTTTGCTTTGACTTTTTTCTGGATCATGTTTCTAGCCCTCTGGTGAGATGTATTTCAGACTTGTCACTCTGATTTTATATTTACTCTTACTTAGCTTGAAAAATACAATTATGTTGATAAATTCTTCATCTTTTATCATCATGTTCTGCTTGTGTCTGATCTCACATGAAGACTTCATCAGTTATGTTTACACATTCTGAGGCTTCAGTTATTCTTTCATTCATCCATCCACTCACCCATAACCCTCCTTTTCCCATTTTTGTACCAGACAAGGCGTCAAATCGACAGTGAACATCATCTACAGCTATTTTCCAGACCATTGAGTGACTAGTCCTGTTGCAGTTGTTCTGCACCATACCCTTGCATGTGCACTCACACCTGTAGCTAATTAGCTCTCTGACACATTTCTGGTGCTAGCAGAATATGAGACAGAAGTCTGAGAAACCTTATCTTGCAGATTAAGAGCTTGGCAATGTTGCTTGTCATGCATATAGTCACCTACTGCAGACTTGAATTTCAGTGATGCAGTGTTTTCTATCCTCTGCCACGGATGATGTTCATCATATTTATCACAGCTGCAGCAGTCTTAGTTATATCGGTTATATCCTGCCAAGGATATAACATCCAGCCAGCTTCCAAAGTTTTAGGGCACCTTCCGCATGCCCAGACTATCAGGCAGCTCAACTTGAGCTGACTAATACACAAGTGTGGGAGTAAAGCCCTTCAGAGCTTTACTGTCTGCAAAGAGTATGCTTCTCTGAGGCTTTCAGTGATCAACAGTTGGCTTATGCTTTCTTTTGCCGGGCAGATAAATTACCTTTGGGGAAAAAAACTAAAAATTTTTTTTTTTAGTATTGTTGATGTTTTATTATTTTCTTCTTCAGGACTATTATTTTAAAGCTAGAAGTGTTGTCTTTTAACAGACTGTACCAAGGCTATAACGTTCTTTTAAATGGAGCGCTTGCTTTCTTTCTCAGTTTAAAAGTGGTGTAAAGTAAATGAAAACATTTTCTTTGGTGAAATTCTGTCATTTTACTTTTGTGAGACTGTCACTGTGTTTTTATATAAAAAAAGAAACATTTGTGGATCAGTACTGTTTACTGGCAGTTGCTGCTTGTCTTACCCAGGAAAGAAACACAATTTTCAGTTTGACCATAAAACAGACTACTGGTCACATGGTCGGTCCTTCTTCCGGTAACAAAAAGAAAAAAATAAGCAAAAAGCCTTTGCCACCACAGCAGGCTAACAGTTTGCCTCAGCTGCAAGTGAGTGACTCAGTTGTGGCTATTAGTTGTACCTCAATCTATTCGTCTTTTACTTTGGATCTTTGTGGTGTAGTACCTACAGCCAGTATGGACTGGGGGGGGGGGGGTAACCACAACCTCTGTGGTGTTGGCGTCTTCTCAGTGGGCAAAGGAGAGCCACTCTTGTTAGCCCTGGGAGAGGGAACAGATGGATTCTCTTTAGTGTCATAATGCTGTGCCCATATGCGGGGAAGCTGCTGTTGCCATTATTAACACAGTTGGCCCCATTTTTCTTGTTAAAAACAGAAAACCAAGCATGTGTCTGCTCCTCAATTTTCTTTGGATAGGAGTAGTTTACTGTAGATCTTTTTTTTAAAGTAGTTTCTGGCAAAAGAAAGAAGGATTCCACTTTTCCTGAAGAGATTCAAGATTCTGAGCCTGAACAGGAAGATGCAGGAACAGATAAAGGATTTTTTCTCAGATTTCTGATTCAGACTCTGAGAAGAAAACAGGTTATGTTTCTCTCTGGGGGATTTCTCTTTCTCTGAGATTATTACTGGAATGAGCCAGTATTCTCAGTGGGAGAAAAATTCTTTTTTTTTTCCATCCCTCAGAAAATGCTGTTTGTTGCTAGAGAAAGATTTTCCAGGACCTACACCTATTCCTATTGATGTCCTTCTGTTCTTATGTTGCAGTGTTCTTACTGTGGGATTTTCTGCCTCAGGTGACTAGACGTTGGCTCCTATACAAAAGCTTAAGCCTGGTTGCTGTAGGTGCTTGGGATGTCACATGTAGGATCATAAACCAGGGACCTTAAATGTGACGTCTGTGCGCAAAGACCTCAGAACTTTTCAGCCGCAGACGACGTCACATCGTTCACTTTGCTTCTACACTCGAAGACTTCTAAAAGCTAAGTACCCCATTGAGGAAACCTTTCCATTCTTTTTGCTTGAGCTTGGTTAGCTGTATTTAGTATTAGCTGACGTCAGCTGAAAAGGGCGAATGCAATTACTGGCATCAGATATCGCATAAAGATACACACAACTGTTGCGTTTTTTGTCTTGGGAAGGAACACGATCATACTGCTTGTTCCATTTGCCAATCTTTTGTACCGAAGACCCACCGCAGTTATCTGGCCAGCATCTCAAAAAGCTTGCGCTTAGGATGGATCCCGAATCGGCCGTTCCAGGTGAACAATGGCAGAAAAAAGCCAAAGTTTCCAGGCCTACTTCTGTTTCCTCTCCACCATCGGACATCCCATCAGCTTCCAATTTAAGAGTTGAGGGATGTCTGACAGACCTGACTACTTCGACGGCTCCCACAGAGGAAGCCACTTCAGAAGTAAGGGTCTGCACGTCCACGGAGATAGCCCAGATGTCGGTACTTACCAAGGTTGAGGGAGAACCAGAATCAGTCAAATGACCTTTGGAGACACCAATTCCAGAGACTTAGGCTTCTGAGCTTAGGCCTTCTCCGAGACCGACGCCTACAAAGCGAAAACAAAAAACTAAGGATTTGACTCCTACCCCTGAAGGAGTTCAAGACTGGCAATTATTCACTAACTCTCTGATGCAGGCCTTTATGGCTCTCAGGCTCTTCTCCCTCCACTATACCTGTGCTCAGCCCTAGGCCTGCCTCTGCCATTTCTCTCCCCTTGCAGACTACCCAAGAAGGAGAGGAGGGACTCGAACTAATACTCTTCTTCTGAAGGGTCCATTTCTTGTGCATCCCTGATTGCCTCTCCTTTAGAATACTATTCCACAGATGAGGAATCCATTGAAGGAGGACTCCCCCCAAGAGGACATTACCTTTGATGAAACTATAACTAAGATGAAAGAGTACTTTAAATGGGACACTACCCAGATGACTGACACCCACAGGAGATATTTTGAACTCCTTCAAGTGGAGTCGCCCTCCCCATCAGCCATCCAACCTGTCTTACCTGCCTGTCTGGATGCTTTTACCTCTGCATCCTTAAATCCTGACTCTTATCCACCTGCTCCTAAAATACCAGACAGGTTTTATAAGGTAGCTGATGAGCAAACATTCTTAGTTAACCCCTCCCCCCCCGGCAGACCCTGCAATTATTGCTGTCTCCACAGACAAGCATTCCAGACTTATTCCCTCTGCATCACTTTTGCCTACTGATAAAGACAGAAAAAGCATGGACAGGATTGGGAAAAAAGTGTACATGTCTTCCACCCTGGCCTTCTTGCTATTAATTACCAGACACACATGGTAAAATATGCCTTGGACCTTGTCTCACAAGCAACCAATTTCCTGGCTGCCACACCTGACTGCCCTACTGAATTAGACATAACATCTAAGCTGTCTCTGGCTTCACAGGTAGCCAGACATTTCATTAGGTGCAGTTATGACGCAGCAGAGGCCTCTGCTAGGTCAGCAGCTTCTGCTTCTGCCCCCCACAGATGTTTTTGGCTTCACCTACAACCTCTTCCTGAAGACTTCAAAACTAAAATTATGGACGCCCCATTAGACCATAATCTTTTGTTTGGAAAACAATCTGCAGGAGAAAAGCAAAGAACTGCAGGACATCTAGCATTTGCTTGCATCTCCTATTCCTAACTGTTATAGGAACTGTCTTACTAAAACTTCATTTCTTAGGAGAACCCCTTCCTCCGGCACCCCCCCTCCACTGTGCACAGGAGAGGAACCAGAAGGCAAACCTATTCCAGACCTGTTATCTCTCAACCAATTCCTAGACGGCCATTTCAGGAAAGAAAACGGTTTTACTCAAGACTATCTTTGGTCCCCAAAAAAGGTTGGCCCTTGGAGACCTATACTGGATCTATCCTTCCTGAACCAATTCCTAAAAGTTCCATCATTCAAAATGCTTTCCCTTCCAACCCTTCTCCCTCTTATCCCAGCCCAGGCCTTCATGGCCACACTTGATCTGAAGTACCTGCATATCCTCAATAAAGCCCTCCAACAGAAAATGTTTGTTTTTCTGGACCCTGCTCTCATTTTCAGTTTACAGCCTTGCCCTTTGGCTTGTGTACTGCACCCAAGTTTCACAAAATACCTAGCCCCAGCCATTACTTACTGCAGGACCCAAGGTATCCAACTCTGTCCCTTCCTAAACAATGTTCTCCTTCTAGCAGAGACAGAAGCCCTTCTCAACCACCACCTCAGGTTCACCACCACCCTTCTTCAAAACTTGGGCTTCACCCTCAACATAAACAAATCCTCCTTGTTACCTCAGCAAGACAAAATCTTTCTGGGCTGCAGAATCAGGACAGATCTGATGTGATCCTTTCTTCCCCAGGAAAAGGTCCACTCCCTCTCCACTCACTTTCAAAACCTTTTACTGGAACCCCAGATTTCTGCAAGACAGTTCCTGTAACTCCTGGGGCTTATGGCAGCCACCATCCCTATTCTTCCCTTGGCAAGATTGCACATGCAGAAGTTTCAGTTGTACCTCAAGAATGTGTGGACACAACACCTACACTCGCTGGGTAAGCAAATTCCTTTTTCTGCCCTGCCTCAAGTCAGAACTAAGGTGGTGGATTCTACAAATCTGTCACAACCCGGGATTACCACTCCAAATGCCCTCCATTCATGCACACAGATGCATCAGACCTAGGGTGGGGAGCCACTTGCAAGGGTTTCAGGGTTCAGGAAACATAGAATCCTGCCCTTCAAAAGAAACATATCAGTGTCAGGGAGATGACTGCAGTTCTCCTAGCCCTGGAGGTTTTCTTTCTACCCTCCGCCCTTCTAATATTCACAGACAACACCACAGTGATGTGGTACCTCTAAAACCAAGGAGGGGCCAAAGCCTACCTCCTTTGCAGAATAACTCTATAAATTTGAGACCTCACCTCTAGGCACAACTTGTCCCTGCAGGCCTCATACATCCCCCACTCAGTACAAGAAACAGGCAGATCTTCTCAGCAGAACATATTCTTTACTGCATAAGTGTATGTTGAACAGGGAAACCTTTCTAGACATTATCCACCGGTGGGGCACTCCTCAAGTGGATCTGTTTGCCTCCCCCCAGAACAGACAGTTGCGCATTTTCTGCACCAAGGATCACTCCCCACTAGCCAGGAGAGTAGATGTCTTCAGCATTCCTTGGAAGGGACTGTTTCTTTATGCTCCCCCCTTCCCTCTAATCCAAAAGGTCCTACTGAAAATCAGGAAGGACAGACCAGAAATCTTGCTGGTGACCCCCCCCCCCGTACTGGCCAAGGCAACACAGCTTCCCCCTTCTTCACTCAGTAGCCAAGGGCAATCACCACAAGTTACCCCACAAGGTGAACTTTCTCACACAACAAAAGGAAACCCTAATCCATCCTCACCTACAGATGTTAGCACTAACACTCTGGGTGATAAAATTCTAATCCCTTTTAAACACCACTACTCAGAGGACGTGCTTACATTCCTGAGGGAGGCCAGGAAACCTGCAACTAGAAAATCATACTCATCAAAATGGGAGATATTCTCCAAATGGTGTCTACATAAGGACAGGGACCCAAGCCAAACAGACCCTTTCCTAGTCCTTGCATATGTGTTTGAACGTATAAAGGATGACCTTTCTTACTCCTCAGTGAAAGTGCACCTTTCTGCCTGCCTGCCTCTAGATCCCCGTTTACTGTCCAGGCTAGATGTTAAAATTTTCCTGAGATGGGTCTTACACATCAGACCACCTAGAAAACTCATCCCGCCACCCTGAGACCTAAACTTTGTCATGAAAAAACTAACACTTGCCTCCTTTGAGCCGGCTAGCAGTGCTACTTTACAGTTGTGTACATGGAAGACTGTACTGTTGGTGGCCATCACTTCTGCTAGGAGAGTGTTAGAGTTGCAGGCTCTCATGGCCTGCCCCCCCTACACTGTCTTCCACAAGGATAGGGTTACCTTACGCACTAACCATTCCTTCATGCCTAAAGTGGTAAACGAACTGTCGTTAAATCAATCTATTTACCCGCCTACCTTCTTCCTCTCTCCAACTAACAATAGTGAGATGATTCTCCAATCCCTGGATGTACGCAGACAACTGAGATTCTACCTAGACAAAACTAAGTCTTATCTGCAGTTTCTTCTTGTGAAGAAAAAAAGCTGCTTAAAATAACTTAGTTTTTTTCTATTGTACTGGTCACTACTCATTGTTTACATAGTATAAGTGACTCCGTTGATACTTTTTCCAGTGCTATGGCCACTGGTACTGTTTTGAGGAGGTTTGCAGGACTGTGTTATCAGAACCTTCCAGATGATATTAAAAATGAGATTTCATATTCTTCCTAGGATATTTATGAGATTTATGTTGTCCCCTCTGCTGCTGAGGTGATCAAAAAGTGTGATAAAAAGGGCGAACTGACTTAGGGAATCTGTACGATTTTTCAGTTTTCCTTTTCCAGTTTTCCAAGGGATTTTCTGTCTTCTCTTCCAATGTTGGCAAAAAAGCAGAGTAAACAGCGTCAACAAAATAGAGGTAAACAGAAGAAATGGCAAAGGAGCTTCAAAAAGAAGTCCAAAACCTCCCAAAATCAAGGACAGTCCAACAAATCTGAATGGCTGTTCAGGAGACCTTGTGAACCCCTCCTACCCTGGCTTCTTCTTTCTTCTAGAAAGTCTGAATCTGCATTTTCTGTTTAACACCAGATAGTTTCAGACAAATGGGTTCTAAAAGTCATTCACCAAGGTTACAGATGACAGTGGAGAGTAAATTCCTCCTTTCCACAGGGTCATTCCTCATTCTCTAGATCAAACTTTCTTGTTTCAACCTTTTCATCATATACTATCCCAAGGAGTGATGAAACCAGTTCCTCCTTCCCAGGTGGTGAATGTTTTTTTATTCAAGGATGTTCCTAGGTTCAAAGAAAAAAATACTTTGAGACCAGTCGTCTCATCGTCGGCTGCATGCTTTTTACCCCTGACTACCTGACGTCACGGAAGATGAGACAGCAACCGACGCAGGACCCAAGATTTTGATAATCAGACCGACTGAAGGCTACTGCAAGCGTATAACCCAAATGTGATGACTGCAACAGTGAATACACTCGAACATCTACATTTATGGTAAGTGTATAGAACTATACTTTCTGAAGATTCAGAAGAAATCCCCAGGATCATTGTGTTGATTCTGTTCTGGCCTAGGCGACCATGGTTCCCCCTTCTTTTGTAACTAGTCAGAGGCAATTGCCACATGCTTCCTCACAGACTAGATCTACTCACACAAGAGCAGGGGTGTTTGATACACACTGACATAAAGCAACTTCAGTTAACTGCCTGGATGATAGGGCATTCATTCCTTTTAGGCACCTGTTTACTGAGGATGTGCAGTAGGTTGTAATGGAGACTAGAAAGCCAGCTACTAGAAAATCATACATTAGCAAATGGAAAAGGTTTTCTAGTTGATGCCAACAACATAACCAGCACCCATTCAGGGCTAGTTGATGTTCTTCGTGTTTCACTGTTGCAGTTATCACTTGTGGGTTATCCCTCGGCCGGCCCGAATACCAGAGTAAAGTATCTCCCTGCTGTGTCGGCTGCAGGTCGCCTGAGACTGACATCAGGTCATCAGGGCTTTAAAGGGAGGCAGCCACCATTACATCAGTCTTTCTTGCCGTGGAGCCCGAAGCAGATGCAGTTTGCGAGTGCGTCGGTCGGCCTTTGCCAGAGTGAGGAAGAAAAACTAATAAAGCCAAGTGTCCCATTGGGGATCTTTTTCTTGCACTTAACCGATGTCCAAAAAAGTAAATAATTGTCTCCATTGTGGAAAACAAATACCACACTGAGACTTTGACTTGTTTAGGCTCAGACCACAACGTCCCCGTATGTCAGTTCTGTGCTTTATTTAATGCTAGCACCATGTGTAGAAAAGCTGAATTTGTAGCCAGGCACTAAACAGAAAGTAGACACCAATGTGAAATAGCGTCTGTCGGTCAGTCTGCTGTGGAAATTCCTAAAGAGAGAAAAGAAAAGGAAAGAGATAGAGCACAGAAGGTTAGGCCCACAGATGACAGAAATGGTTAGGCCCACAGATGACACAAACCTGAAGTCAGTCAGCCTACTATCCACTAGTACAGTGGAACTCAATGAGGCACATACGCAGCCCCTGACGACAGCTGTACAGCCACCACAGGCCACTGCTGAGACCCTTTTGGAGTGTGGTATGCTGCCAGATCAGCAGGCTTCTCCTTTGAAAATGGTGGTCATCAGCCCCCGGTTGGGTCCAGAAGCACTTTGCAGGCACCGGCTTCCGAGGAGGCCTTTTGGATGACCGACATCAAACAAAGACAGACGGCCTTGCCACTGGCCAAAACCGCACCCGGGCCCATTGAATCACTGCGGCCTAAAAGCAAGGCCACTCCTAGAAAAACTCCTTCCTCGATGAACTGTCACCAGCTACCTCCCACCCAACCTGCTCAGTCACAGCAGTTACTTAGGGTGGCTGAGGATTTAATCACTCTCATCAAAGGAAACCAGTCTGCTCAAGCTACCCCAACCAAAAGAAAAAGGGATCTTTCTTCAGAGGTGCTTTTGGAGCCAGAGTCAGAGGACTCAGAATTTCTGGACTCAGACACTGAATAGCAGCCCCTGACAGGCTTTGATAATTCAGGTGGTGAGGAATCCATTCCTTCTGCATCCCCACCTGAGGACCTCTCATTTCGGGAGACCTTAAGTACCCTCAGAGAGCATTTCCATTGGGAAGCGCAGGACTACCCACAATCAAAGAAGAGATTGAGAGAATTCTTGGACTTACCTCAGCACAAACCCTTAGCCATCCCTCCCATTCTGGATGTGGTGGAGGATGTCTTCCTGGAGTCTGGCCTCACCCCTGATGCCCTTTCTCCTGCACCCAGAAAGTCTGATAGATGTTATGGAGTGCCAGATACCCATAGGTATTTATTTAAGAACCCTGCAGCCAACCCAGAGGTCATCACTCAGGGACCCAAGGGGGCTAGGGCCAGTTCCTCCAAAAATCCTATACCCTCTGACAAGGAGAGCAGAGCCTTGGACAGATGGGGTAAAACGGTATAAACTTTGGCTACCCTAGCCATTAGAGCCCCCAACTACCAATTCCATATGTTTAAATATCAGCAAATCATGCTGGAATTATTAAAGCAGAAAATTTCCTCCTTACCAGAGAGTACTACTACCAGAAAACTAGGAGATCTGATACACTCCAGCTCTCAAGTGGCAAAATATTCCCTGCATTGTGGATTTGATGCTCTAGATGCCTGTAGCAGGGCTACTGTTTCTGGATCGGTCCTTAGGAGACATGCATGGCTGAGAGAACAACCTTTGCCTGACGACGTTAAATCAAAACTTCTGGACGCTCCCTTGGATAGGGAACAATTGTTCGGCCCTAAGGCAGTGGAGGTGATTAAGAAAATGGAGGATAAGGCCAAGTCAATGCAGTCAGTCAAAGATTTCCTACAGGTACAACCCCCCCAGATTCATTAAGAACTTTCCCACCAAACACTGGTCCTTTCCTGCCCAAGTCAAAACTGTGCAAAGGAAAGGACGCAGAGATAGGCCCTCCAGGCAACGGCACCAAAGCTAGCAGAGGCCTAGACAGTGTGCCTCTACCACTCCTGGACAAGGGAGTTCTAAGTTCACTCCCTACCATAAGGAATCACAATGACTCCCTCTCTGCCCCCCCAGGCTAGGAGGAAGGCTATCCCTATTCATAGACAAGTGGCAAACCATCACAGCAGATTGGTGGGTCCTAATCATCGTTTCCCAAGGGTACAGATTCTCTTTCAAAGGAAACCCAAGTTTTACAGGTTATCCAGACATACCAGGAAATTGGAGGACAGAGGCCCTCTGCCAGATTCAAAAACTCTGAGCTCAAGAGGCAGTGGAGCCAGTACCAGAGGAACAAGCGGGAAAAGGGTTTTATTCAAGGTTGTTCCTAGTACCCAGAGAAGAGGGCACCTGGCGCCCTGTCCTAGACCTATCCACATTAAATCTGTCCCTCCTAGTGCCAAAATTCAAAATGCTAACACTTCAAAAACTCTTGCCAATGCTGACACCAAATGCTTGCCTAGTGACCCTAGATCTGAAAGATGCCTACCTCCATATCCCCATAAGGGAGTCCTGCAGGAATTTCCTACGCTTCAGGGCAGACTCGGAGCACTTTCAATTCTCTGCTCTGCCCTTTGGCTTATCTACTGCTCCCAGAGTCTTCACCAAATGCATGGCTCCTGTCATTGCCTTTTGAAGACAGAAGAGCATACAGATTTAGCCCTATCTGGACAACTGCCTCATCCAGGCGGAGAACAGGGAAAAACTCCTGCAGAATCTCTCTTTTGTCCAAATCCTTCTAACCTCTCTGGGATTTACCACTGACAAGGAAAAATACCAATTCCAGCCCACAAGACGGATAACCTTCCTGGGAGCTCTCCTGGACACATCCACCCAAAGAGCCTTCCTGTCTCCAGAAAAGCAGAGCTTTCTCCCCCTCTACTTTTCTCAATTGACTCACAGGATGCACCCTACAGCAAGGAAGTTCCTGCAACCACTAGGGTACATGGCATCCTGCATCCTGTTGGTGCCCTTCGCCAGGCTACACATGAGAAAACTGCAATGGTACCTAAGAAACCTGTGGTGCCAACACTATCAGTCACTGGTGCACCAGCTATCTCTGATTCCCTGCTTAAGGAAGGAACTTCTATGGTGGGCATAGATCTACCATTTATCACCCTTCCCCAAGGCCAGACTATCGCCACAAATGGTTCAGACATGGCCTGGGGGGCTCACTTAGGAGACATGTGCACTCAGGGCACCTGGGATCACAGAGATCTACCTGTAAACATCAACTTGAAGGAAATGATGGCGATGCACAAGGCTATAACAACTTTCAAGGTCCACCTTAGACCAGAAGTGATCTTAATCAAAACGGACAACACCACAGTCATGTGGTACATCAACAAGCAGGGGGGAACTCACTCCTACCCCCTTTGTCATCTAGCCATGCTAATCTGGCAGACAGCCTCTATGATGGGACTACATCCTGATAGCCCAGTACATCCCAGGAGAGCACAACACCCTAGCAGACCACCTCAGCAGAAGTGTCCTGAACCCCACGAATAGCAGGTACACAAGGAGACCTTCCTCTACATCATGCACCTCTGGGGGATGCCATAGGTAGACCTCCTTGCTTTGATAGAAAACAGACAGTTGACCAGGTTCTGCACCAGGGAGTTCCACCCAAGACCTGGGAAGGTGGATGCTCTGTCCTTCCACTGGGGCAACCTATTTGTGTACACCTTCCCTCCCTTACCAGGGTACTTCTAAAGATCAGGAAGGAGGTGCCAAGGGCTATCCTCATTGCCCCAAACTGTACCAGGCAGCACAAGTACCCCTTGCTCCTCAGCCTGACCAAGGAGCTACCCATGAGCCTGATTCTCACAGACAAACTGCTAATCCAAGAAAAAGCGTCAGTACTGCATCCAAATCTTCAAACACTCGGCTTATCCCGCATGGCTTATACCCCAGAGGTTGAGTTCAGGACACCTTTGAGCAAACCGGTCCTGGACGTTGTTAAGGAGGCTAGGAGGCCCAGCACCCAGAAATCCTACTCCGCAAAATGGAAAAGATATACTACCTGGTGCCATAAGGGTACAAGCAGCTCCCATGCCACTCTTTGGTTCTAGATTACCTGGGAGAACTCGTGCAAAAGAGATTGTCATACTCCTCCATAAAAATTCACGTCTCAGCTATCTCTGCTTATTCCCCTACAGAACAACCTATGACGTTATGTAGTCCTATCTCGCCTACATTCTTACCCGTGGGTTCGGAGCCGAATATTGGCTCCGACTCAGCCGATTTTACTAGCTCGAAGTCTCTCATTGGCTGGGCCAAGTGGGTATCCCATGGTGCACTGCTTCACATTCCCAGATCTCATTTGCCACTTGTGTAGCCCGGACGTGGTCTCACTTGGCTGTGGCTAAGTACCTTCTTTTTTGCTATTTGTCTTAGAGAAATTTGGTTTTTAATACCCAAAAAGCTATTTTGATAGCTATTCTTGTTGCTGTTGCTGTGTTTGAGTGTGCTAGTTGTGTTTTTGCTGGTATCCCTAACTGTTCCAGCGGGCTAGGCCCATTTTAGTTAGAGGGCCTAGTCCTCCCCTCTGTTGTTAGTTAAACTTTAGTGTGATTGTGTTGGTCTTTGTGTCCCTTAACAGAACCGTTTCAGTTAGAGGTTCTTAGATTGTGTTGAGTAGAGTATTTTCCTGTGTTTCTACTTGAGTGTTGTTCCTGCCCTTTTGTGATTTGTGTCTAGGTGGTTTCGCTTAGCGTTAGTTGTAAGATCTAAGGATCAAAAAGAGCATAAGCCTTCTGGATTTAAAAAAATGTTTCAAGTGTGGATATAGAATGTCCATCACAGATGGACACTGTGTGTGTTTACTGCCTTGGAGCCATCCATTTACAGGAGTCATGTAGCTTTTGCCATGCGTTCAGTCCTAGGGTGCTCCAAGAGAGGAAAAATAAATTAATCCTAAAGGGACTTCTAAAACCATCGTTTCAGGAAGCTATAGATTCGGCTTCCAGTCTTCAGTCTAAATCCAAAGCTTCCAAGGCTAAGAAAAGGTCTCCGGCTCCATCTGCCACTTCGGAGCCTCCGGAGAAGATTACTGTATTAGATTCTGCCTCCTCGGCTCCACTGTCCTCGGGGCCGCAGGAGGTATCGGCGCTAACTGAATCGGCATCGGCTCCTATTATCCTTGAACCTATTCGGAGCCGGTCACCCAGTGTGAGACATGGTTCACCTGACAAGAGATCTCAATCCCCATCGCTCTCCTCCAAATCCTCCAGGCTTTCTGATTTGGATGCTGATAGGGTGGTGCAGAGGCTTCTGCAGTCGCCAGTACTGGCTAAATTGTTCTTGGCTCTGACCCACTCGGCTCCGGAGCCAGTTCCTATGACCATTTCGATGATTCCTCCTTCTAGCACATCCTTGACGTCGGAGCCGGTATGCTCCGCTCAGAGTGATGTTCCTGCGCCAGCTCTGATACCCCCTCCGGGTCTATCGGTGACGACCTCGGCTCCGACCATGTCAGTTCCATCCACAGGGTTCGGGACTCAGGTCTCTTCGGTCGGGCCCGAGGGGGATACTTGGGACATCTGTCGGTTCTGAGTCTCCCTCTTGGTGCATTGGCTCGTGGGACCCCAATCCCGGTCGTGGCCTCGGAGGCCAGTCGGTCCTCGGACTCGGGGGGACTGGCCTTCGAGGCCATGTGGAGCGCGCTGGCCAGATTGTCAGCTACATCACCCAGGGCGGTCATTCCGTCCCCCACCACCCCGGTGAGAGCCTCTGATACCCACCTATCCACGGACAGTAGAGCGCCAGGCCCTAAGGATATCCCCACGAGCGGTCCCCAACTTTCTGAGGGTCTCCTGGAGTCCTTGCCTGAGGAGCCTCCTAGAAAGAAATTGTGCAAGAGGAAGCACATAGACTCCCAGGATGAGTCTCTTACCTCCGATACTGACCTTGAGGAATCGGAAGGGTCCCCCAAGTCATCCTCTGATGATGTTTCTTTCTCCGATATCCTGGAGATACTGAAACAAAGAGGTGACTGGCCTTCCAAAGCTCCTTCCGAGGAGGAGTCGGTATTCCTTAAGGCTTTTGGCGCTCAACCCTCCGCCTCCTGGATGTCTCCACCCTTCGACAAACTTCTTGACCTCATTTGTCGAAGAGTGTGGGAAAACCCAGATTTTGTGGAGCCCGTGCCCAGGCGTCCCAACAAATTCCTTTCGGCCCCCCCCAGGGCAAAGAATTTCTGTCAAAAGGAGTCCCTGTAGATGCCATGGTGGTGGCGGCAGCCACCCAGAAAGAAGTAGCAGAGTCTTCTTCATCCGTCCATCCTCCTAACAAGGAGTCTACGACCATGGATCGGTATGGGAAGCATACCCTATCTTTAGCAACCTTCACTTTACGGTCGCTGAATTATCTGTCTCACTTCACTCGGCTCCAGAGAGATCTCCTCAAAGAGTTGGGAGATACTCTTATGGGTAACGTACCTGAGGCGGTGGCTCAAACGGTTAACGCCCAGGTCTCTACCCTCAACTCCATTGCTAATTCGTGCATGCGGCTCATTTCGTATGCAGCCGAGGGAGTGAGTAGGGCAGCAAGCTCAGGGGTTGCCCTTAGAAGGCAAGCCTGGCTGCGCCTGTGTCACTTTGCGGAGGCCTTCAAGTCTTCCTTCACTGATGCCCCATTTGACGGTTCCTCCTTGTTTGGGACCAAAGTAAAAGACACCCTCACCAGGTGCGAGCAAGAGGGAAAGACCCTGTCTGCCATAGGGGTCCATTTTTCCCTTCCTTCTAGGCCTTATCCCAAGGCCCAGTGGTGGTGGGGTGGTTCAAGAAATCATAGAGGTTTTTTCCTGCCGCACAAGGTGAACCCCCCTCCAGAGGCAGGGGAGGGGGGGTTATTCAGGGAGACGTCGCCCTAGAGGCAGAGGGGGCCCCTGCAGCTCGGGAGACCGTGACTCCTTCCATGGCTCTCCATACTCTCACTCCTGAGTGTGTGCCCAACTGCGCTTATCCGGAGCCAGTCGGGGGTCGAATTTTCTTATACCCGGAAGCCTGGGAGTGCATTACTCAGGACCGATGGGTATTACGGATAATTTCCGGAGGTTACCTCATTCCATTCTCTTCAGTACCCCCGCCAATCAGAAAAATCCCAGACGTTCCACCCAGTCAAAGGGATCAAACAGCCTTAGAGGTCTCACAGCTTCTAGAAAAAGGAGCCATCCAACGAGTCCCCTCAGACCAGATCGGATTAGGGACTTACTCAAGATTCTTTTTGGTGCCGAAAAGAAAAGGGGACCTGAGACCCATACTAGATCTCAGTCAACTCAACAATCAGTACACAAGTCCAAGTTCCATATGGTCACACTACAATCGATTCTCCCATTGTTGGGAGAGGAGGTATGGATGCTCCATCGACCTCAAGGATGCTTACTACCATGTAAAAATGGACAGAGCATCCAGGAGTCACCTACGCTTCCGGCTGGGAGCCAGTCACTTCCAGTTTCGAGCCCTGCCCTTTGGTCTCACCACAGCCCCCAGGGTGTTCACCAAATGTATGGCGGTGGTGACGGCTCACTTGAGACGTCAGGGATTCCAGGTGTTTCCGTACCTGGACAACTGGCTCCTTACTGCCCCCACCAGGCATCAACTAGTTCAGACCAGGGACGCTACCATCAGTTTATGTCACCAGTTGGGCATAACAATAAACTGGGAAAAATCTGCCTTATTGCCCTCACAGCGTGTCACCTTTATAGAAGCAGATTTAGACACCATTCAAATGCGAGCATTCTTACCACAAGAAAGGATCACAGTATTACAACAAATACACATGCTGATGCCCCTGAGACAAGCGAAGGCAAGACTGGTTCTCCAACTCCTAGGGTCCATGGCAGCAGCTATCATGTTGGTCCCTCTAGCGAGATTACACATGAGACTTCTCCAATGGCTCCTCTTTGTCCAATGGTCCCTCCAAAGACTCCCATTATCTCATCCCATCTTACTCACAGACAGGTGCAAGCAGGACCTCTGTTGGTGGCTGTGCACCAGCAATTTGAACGGGGGAAAGCCCTTCGTTCCACCCGTCCCTATTGCCATGGTGACCACGGACGCCTCCCAGATGGGGTGGGGGTGGGGGCGTTATCTGGGCAGGACAGTCCAAGGCACGTGGCAGGAACACGAGATACATTTGCATATAAACGTCCCGGAGATGAGAGCAGTGCTTCTTGCGTTGCAGGCACTTCAAGAAGTTCTTCCTCTCGGGACTATTGCAATACACTCAGACAACATGTCAGTAGTGTGGTATCTCAACAAGCAAGGGGGAACCCGGTCTTACCCTCTGTGCAGAGAGGCTATGCGAGTGTGACATTGGGCAATAGCTTCCCAACAGTTTCTGGTGGCAATGCACATTCTGGGGAAGTCCAATGTAATAGCGGACAGGCTAAGCAGAGCTATCCTTATGCCTTAAGAGTGGTCCCTGAATCGCCTGGTTGCAGAGCGAATCTTCAGCAGATGGGTCAGCCTTGCTGCGACCTTTTTGCCAGCCCTCTCAATGCAAAATGCAGCAACTACTTCACGCTGATCCCTCCACAGGGGGAATCACCCAGGGACGCTCTGGTCCACGATTGGCCCTTTAGTCTGCTTTATGCTTTCCCTCTGTTTCCCCTGCTGTCAAGGGTGATTCAGAAAGCGCAATCCTTGGGAAGCAGAATGATTCTGATTGCCCCACACTGGCCTTGTCAAGTCTGATTCCCCTTTCTTCAACCATACATTGTGGACACTCCTTGGATTCTGGACCCTCAACCAGATTTGCTGACACACATGTCGGGACAGTTACACCCCTCTCTGATGACCCTCCGGTTGACAGCCTGGCTACTCCACTTCCATCGTTAGTCAGACGTCATAATTTCTCACCGGAAGTGGTCCGTATATTATCGTCCTCTCATAAGCCATCCACTAGAAAGATTTATTCTAGTAAATGGAAAAGGTTCTCTATCTGGGCCCATACCAGATCCATACACAGCCCGAATAGATTCAGTTCTGGAGTTCTTGTCTACACTTTTCTATCAGGGGTCCGCATCAGCCACCATCAAAGTTCAGCTGGCGGCGATATCTAATTACCACGTAGCGAATGAACCTAGTCTCATGGCACACAGACTATGCAAAGCATTCCTTAAAGGTACTCAGTTGCTTCGTCCCCCAGTGTCCGAACCTATCATGCCCTGGGATCTCAATTTTGTTCTACAAGCCCTTACTTTACTACCATTTGAGCCTACAGCTAACTGTGAATTAGAATTCTTGACATGGAAAACAGCATTCTTAACAGCAGTCACGTCAGCGAGGCGGGTTTCGGAAATTCAAGCCCTCGCCATCAAACCCCCATATTTAATCTTCCATAAAGATAGGGTCTCTCTTAGACCAAACCCCTCGTTCCTTCCTAAAGTGGCTTCCATGTCTAACATGAATCAGTCCATTGAGTTGCCTGTTTTCTTTCCCCGCTTTTCCAACTAGGCAGAATTTAGATTTCACCAACTGGATGTGCATAGACAATTGCGCTTCTATCTACACCGGACAAAAGATATCCGAAAATCTGACCAACTCTTTGTCTCCTTTTCAGAAAACTGAATGGGTTCTCTGGTATCCAAGGTCACGCTGTCTAGATGGATAGCCAGTTGTATCTCTTTCATCTATCAGGCAGGAGGTAAAAATTTGCCTTTTCCAGTCAAGGCACATTCCACTCGGGCTGTCTCTACATCCACAGCCTATCAAGCTAGATTGTCAATGGATGATATATGTGCTGCAGCTACTTGGGCTTCTCCTCACACCTTCGTTTCTCATTACAAATTGGACGTGGTCTCCAGGGGCAGGTCTTCCTTTGGCTCCACAGTTCTCAGGAGTATTTTCCTATGAGCCACCCAGGATGTAGGTGCTAGGGATGCTGTCCCACGGGTAAGAATGTAGGCGAGATAGGACTACATAACATCAAGAAGTTATGTACTCACCATAACGTTCGATGTATGTAGTCCATCTCGCCTCACATTCTTACTTACCCTCCCACTTTCCCCCTTCCTGGAGGATTTGGAGGTTAGGTTGCCATCTATAGAGTCCCTTTGATTACTTTATTTTTTTATATGGATGTGATGTGTGTATGGAGTACAAATGATTTTTGCAGCAAACTAGATCTGGGGATGTGGAGCAGTGCACCATGGGATACCCACTTGGCCCAGCTAATGAGAGACTTCGAGCTAGTAAAATCAGCCGAGTCGGCTCCGAACCCACGGGTAAGAATGTGAGGCGAGATGGACTACATACATCGAACGTTATGGTGAGTACATAACTTCTTTGTTTTCCCACCTCCTTTTAAACAATTCCCCAGAGGGGTGTCACACATCAGACCACATAGAAGGCCACCCACTCCAGCATGAGACCTGAACTATGTACTGGAAAAATTGACTTTACCTCCATTTGAACCAGCTGCTTCAGAAGAAATGAAGCACCTCGCTTAGAAGACTGCCTTCCTACTGGCCATATCCTCAGCCAGGAGGGTTTCCGAGCTGCACGCTCTCATGGCCATTGAACCCTTCATTATCTTCCATGCAGACAGGGTGTCTCTTAGAACAAATCCCTTCTTTATGCCAAAGGTGGTATCTGACGTGACCCTTAATCAGGCTATCCAGCTGCCTACCTTCTTTCCAAACCCACAAAATAGGGGGGAAGTAGTCTCCACACATTAGATGCGCACAGACAGCTTAGATACCATCTGGATAGGACCATTGGGGCAGAGGGGAAACCTATATCCAAGCAGACCATTTCTAAATGGATATTACACTGCATCCATTTCTGCTACTCCTCCCATGGAAAATTTCCTCCCACACCTGTCAGAACCCATTCCAGTAGGGCAGCATCAACTTCCACTGCTTTCCACAGATGCATTCCTACCAAGGATATTCTAGAAGCTACCACCTGAACATCTATTCATATCTTCACAAAACACTACCAACTGCCTCTTTACTCCAAATCCCGGGCAGGCTTTGCTTCAGCAGTCCTGCAGGGCATTGTGACTTGCACTTAGAGCAATGCAAGCCTATTCCCCGACTCCTTCCCTTCTTCCTTCCACCCTACCTTTTCAGCTTTGGGAATCTTCCCACCAGTGATGACTGCAACAGTGAAACATGAAGAACATAGTATAGTTGTGTACACTTACCATAAATGTAGATGTTCGAGTGTACTCACGGTTGCAGCCCTGTTTCCCCCCTCCTTCCCTCTTTTTTTTTTTTTTTTTATTTCCATCATACCAAGTTATACTTCTGGCCTACCCCAGGTTGGCCTTCTTCAGGCCTTCTGGGCAGGGCTCCTATAGGATGGGGGCAAGAAAAACTGATGTAATCCTTTACTCTGCTATTCGGGCCGGCTGAGGGCTACCCAGCAGGGATAACCCAGAAGTGATGACTGCAACAATGAATACACTCGAACATCTACATTTATGATAAGTGTACACAACTGTGCTTTCTGTAGTTCTACAGTGTTTGCGTGAGTTACTGTCTTTTGCCCTTTCGTATTCCCCTGTCAAGGTTTATTTTTCAGCCATTACAGCTTGTCTGCCCATGGATCCTCTTTCATTGCAGTCTTATGTCAAAATGTGCATAGGAGGCTTCCAAGAAAACTGGTGACCCCCTCCTTGGCATCTTAATTTTATGTTGGAGAAACTAATTTTATACCAGATAATTTTGTTGACTTGAGTTCTTAACATTGAAAAAAGTTTTACTAATTGGTCTGATCTCTGCAGCAAGGATATGTAAGTTGCAAGCTCTTATGGGCAAGTCATTCCTTTCAAATTTTCGGTAGAGACAGTATGTTCTTCGTGTTTCACTGTTGCAGTCATCACACTTGGGTTATCCTGCTGGGGGTAGCCCTCAGTCGGCCCGAATACCAGAGGCTTAGTATTTCTGCGTTAGTTGCTGTCGCTTCAGAACTGACGTCAGGTCGTCAGGGGTATAAAAACAGGCAGCCGACGCCATTACCCCAGTCTTTCTTGCTGAGGAGCCTGAAGCAGAAGCAGTTTGCACGAGTGCCGGTCGGCTGCTACCGGAGTTTTTGTTCCAAAATTGAATCATCTTGAAGTCTTCTAAAGCTAAGTACCCCATTGGGGATCCTTTTTTCTTGCTCTAAGCGATGTCAGAAAAAGTTAACAATTGTCTCGCCTGTGGAAAGCAAATACCACTACGAGATTTCCATTCTTACTGCATCACCTGTTTAGTCCCAGACCATGACGTACCTCGCTAACAGTTTTGTGCTTTGTTCATCACCCAGAATATTTATCGTCGGGCCCTTATTGTAGCTAAATACTTACATTCTTGATCTCCGTGTCCCCAAATGGCTTTGGTAAGCCATCCAGCTACTGATCTTCTGAAAAAATGAAAGTTTAGAGACAGAGACAGACAGCACAGGTCCAAAACTGCCGCCGATGCTTCCGTTAAGCTAGTTGCCAGTTCACCGCTACTCAGTGAGGCACTTTCGCAGCCCCTGATGCCTGCTTCGATGGATTCGCAAGCTGCTACTGAGACCCGATGTTCATCGTGTTTCACTGTTGCAGTCATTACACTTGGGTTATCCTGCTGGCCGGCTACCTGCAGTCCGCCAGAATTCCAAAGTCTAGGTCCAGCGTCGGTTGCTGTCGTCTCTTACCTGACGTCAGTGCGCCAGGGGTATAAAAGATGCAACCGACGCCATTTTCTTCAGTCTTTCTTGCCGCGCGGTGCCCGAAGCAAAAGCAGTTCGCAAGTGCCGGTCGGCTGACTCCTGAGATTTTCGAAATTGAGTTTCAGAACCGAAGTCTTCAGTAAAGCTAAGTACCCCATTGGGGAAACTTTTTCTTGCTCCAGACCGATGTCAGTAAAAGTTAATAATTGTATTTCTTGTGGGAAGCAAATACCTCATAAGGACTTTCACTCTTACTGTATTCCTTGCCTAGGCCCTGACCACGACATTACTAGTTGTCAGTTTTGTGCTAGATTCAACAAATGCACTATTAAGCGTCGGTTTGATTTTGCTTTACATTACTTTGGCTGAAGGTTTAACTACATAATGCCGTCGGAACAACAGATGACTGGAATTCATAAAAAACGCAAAGACAAAGAAAAGGACAGGCATCCGAGGTCCAAAACAGACGACGAAGCCTCTTCTAGGCCAGTCGCCGGTTCTCAGTGAGGCGCTTTCGCAGCCCCTGACACCCACTACCTCAGAGCCACAGGCCTTATCCGACACCCATGTGGAGACAACTAGGCCTGTGGAAACTCAAGGTATTGGGCCTGCGAAAACTATTCCCTCAGATGGGTCCGGAGCCGCTAAGCAGGCATCGGCTTCTGAGGGTGTTTTCAGACGTTCACAGCTTACTGTAAAGTCCACTGCAGCAGCCAAGGCAAAGTAAAAAACACCATTAATGACAAGGAAACAAGTACAGCATTCTCCTGAACAGTCAACCATGCCAGAGAAACAGATGCTTAAAATGGCCGAAGACCTAATTACTTTGATCAGGCATTCCCATCCCCCTCCTGATAAAAGGCCTAGGCAAGACACTGACTATGATTCCTCTGACCAGGTTTCTATTTCCTCTGATTCCTCTTCAGATCAGGGATATTCTCTCCCTCCCTATGAGGACTCTGATGCAGAAGAATCTATACCTTCAGCCTCTCCGCCTAAGGATTTTTCTTTTGGGGAAACCCTGCACACCATGAGGGAGCATTTCCATTGGGAGAGCCAGGATTACTCAAATTCCAAGAAAAGGCTCAGAGACTTTCTTTTATTGCCTCATCACAGGCCCTTGGCTATTCCCCCTGTGCTTGATATTGTTGATGATGTTTTCTCCGAATCCAGTCTGTCTTCTGATTCTTTACCCCCTGCACCAGTCAAGCCAGACAGGTACTACAGGGTCCCTGACTCTCATAAATTTCTTTACAAAAACCCTGCTGCGGACCCAGAAACAATTTCTCAGGGTCCCAAAGGGGTTAAGGCTTCCACTGCTAAACCCCTGTCCCCTCTGATAGGGATTCCAGAGCTCTGGATAGATGGGGGAAAAAAGTTTACACTTCTACTTTAGCTGTAAGGGCTTTAAATTGCCAGTTTCACATGCTGAAATATCAGCAGTACCTCATGTCTTTGTTAAAACAGAAAATGCTTACAAACTAAGAAAGTCCTGACAGTAAGGAAATGCAGGATTTATTGCATGCAGCTGAACAAGTGGGAAAGCATACTCTGCAATGTGGTTTTGATTCATTAGAGGCTTCTTGTAGAGCCGCAGTTACAGGCTCTGTTATTCGAAGGCATGCTTGGTTGAAAGAACAAAGTTTACCTGAACATGTTAAAGTAAAATTATCGGATGCTCCACTACAGCATGATACTTTGTTTGGTGTTAAGACTGAAGAGGTGTTAAAGAAAATGGAGGATAAAGCAAAATCAATGCAGACAGTAAAGGATTTCTTACAGGTTCAACCACCTAGGTTTAGTAGAAACTGGCCCATAAAAAATCGGTCCTTTCCAGTGTCAGCCAGGCCACAAAGAGGCAGTTACAGATGCCCAAGAGGCAGATCTCAGCCCCAAGGCTCCTACAGACCTAAACAATGGGGTGCTTCAGCCCCCAAAGGAGGAGAAGACAAGTCACAACCTTATAGGAAACAGTCCCAATGATTTCCCTCTACAAATGCCGAGCACTTACCTTTTGGCAGCACCCCTAGGGGGGAAGCTAGCACTTTTCTCACAAAATTGGCACATGATCACCCAGAAAAAATGGGTACTGAATATTGTTTCTCAGGGTTACAGGTTCCACTTTCACACCCTTCCAAAATCAAAAGGTATGCCGGACCTGCCACAAAACTAATGGGCAGAGGCACAAAAACAAATTGCTGCTCTCATGGACATGGGAGCTATTCAAAGAGTACCACAGCAAGAACAAGGACAAGGATTTTACTCAAGACTTTTCCTAGTACCCAGAAAGGACAAAGCCTGGAGACCAGTACTGGACTTGTCAGTCCTAAATACTTTCCTGGATGTTCCAAAATTAAAAATGTTAACACTGCAGCAACTTCTACCCATGCTGGGCAAGAAGGCTTGGCTAGTTACTTTGGACCTCAAGGAGGCATACCTGCATGTCCCAATCAAACAATCTTGCAGAAGATACCTCAGATTCATAGCTGGCTCAATGCATTGCCAATTCTCTGCACTGCCCTTTGGCTTATCTATTGCGCCCAGGGTCTTCACAAAATGCCTGGCACCAGTAATTGCATTTTGCAGACAAAGAGGAATTCAGATATATCCCTACTTGGACGACTGCCTTATTCAAGCAGAGAGCAAGGACATTCTTCTATAGCATCTGGCGTTTGTAAAAAGATTACTAATTTGCCTAGGGTACACAGTAAACGAAAAGAAATCAAAACTAGTGCCCTCACAAGAGATAATATTCCTGGGTGCAAGCTTAAATACAACTGCCCAGATGGCTTATCTCACACCAGACAAGCAAAGGCAACTGACTCATTACTTTCAAATGATGGCAAGAAAGACCCAGCTCCCTGCAAGAAAAATTCTGCAGGCCCTGGGCTTCATGGCATCCTGCATTCTACTAATTCCATATGCAAGACTGCATATGAGGAAACCACAATGGTATCTAAAAAGTGTTTGGACTCAACATTGCCGCAGCCTGGAAACAATAATAACTTTAATTCCCTGCCTACAAGAGGAGTTTCGATGGTGGTCCCAGGCCTGTCACCACAACAAGGGACAGCCTTTCACCTTACCCACAGCCAGGCAGACCATAACAACGGATGTATCGGATTATGACTGGGGGGCACATATGGCAGGAAAATGTATTCAGGGAACGTGGCCCAAGGAACAAATGCATCTTCACATCAATCAAAAAGAGATGCTAGCTGTACAGAATGCCCTGACAGCTTTCATGGACCTACTACATCCAGGACATCTATTAATAAAGATGGACAATACCACAGTTATGTGGTACATAAACAAGCAAGGGGGCACACATTCCTACCCACTCTGCAGGCAAGCCATGACTTTGTGGAACACAGCACTGACCTATCAAGTACATCTACAGGCACAATTCCTGCCAGGAATGAAAAATACACTGGCAGATGAACTAAGCAGAAATCTCATGGATCCTCACGAATGGAAATTAAATCCACAGGTGTTCAACATGATAACAAGGAAATGGGGACGCCCAGACATAGATCTTTTTGCCTCCCCTCACAACTGCCAACTACAGAAATTCTGCACAAGAACTTATCACTCACAAGCATAGAAAGTGGATGCTCTATCATTCAGCTGGAAAACCCTGACAGTTTATGCCTTCCCTCCACTACCTCTTCTTCCCAAGGTGCTCCTAAAAGTCAGACAAGAGAGGCCAAAAATGATCCTGATTGCCCCAGACTGGCCACGCCAGCACTGGTACCCAATCCTAAAGAGCTTGTCTCAAGGCCCAGCCTGGCCTTTACCTCAAATTCCTCATCTTCTGACTCAACAATACAATCAGATTCTGCACAGTCAACTCAGAACCTTAAATCTGGCAGCATGGCAGATAATGTAGCCACTCAGACTGCACCTCTCTCTAAAGCTGTTATGGATGTCATTTTAGAAGCTAGCAGGCCCAGCACTAGGAAATCTTATGCAGAAAAATGGAAGAGATTCTGTGCTTGGAACCAGGCACAATGGCTCGAACCGCTTGTTCCAAATATACCTCAGATTTTACAATACCTAACTGTGATGCTGGACAAAGGCCTATCCTTCTCATCTATTAAGATCCATGCCTCTGCCATTTCAGCTCATTACAATACGGAACCTCCTATTTTTTCACATCCACTACTAAGGCAGTACCTCAGAGGGGCAAAAACATAAGACCCCCAAGGAGAGCACCAATACCTACTTGGGATCTAAATTTTGTTTTAGAAAAGCTCAGACTGCCTCCTTTTGAACCAGCCAGCACAGCTGATATAAAATTCTTATCATGGAAAACTGCTCTGCTCTTAGCAATAACTTCAGCAAGAAGAGTCTCAGAGTTACAGGCATTAATGGCAGTGGAACCTTTCATCATTTTTCACCAGGACAGAGTCTCTCTTAGGACAAAACCCAACATTCATGCCAAAGGTGGTTTCCAGTGTGGCTCTTAACCAAACCATTCATCTACCAACTTTCTATCCAAATCCCCAGAATAAAGGGGAGAGACTTCTGCATGCTTTGGACATACACAGATAGCTACGATTCTACTTGTACAAAACAAAAGCTTTCAGAAAAACTGAGCAACTGTTTGTAGCCTATGCTGCAGGATTACAAGGAAAGTCTATCTCAAAGCAGACAATTTCAAAATGGATAGGACACTGCATTCGCTTCTGTTATGCACAACATGGCAAATCAATGCCTAAGGGCATTAGGCCACGTTCTACCAGAGCAGTAGCCACTTCAGCAGCCTTTCTCAGAGGAGTACCAACCAAAGACATTTTAGAAGCTGCAACCTGGAGTTCAGTGCACACTTTCACCAAACACTACCACTTACCTCTCTACTCTAAATCCAGAGCAGGCTTTGCCACTGCAGGTCTGCAGGGCCTGGTAGCCTCTCCTAATCCTATTTAGGCCCAGCCACCCAACCTCAGCTTTGGGATTCAACCCAAGTGTAATGACTGCAACAGTGAAAAACGATGAACATAGTACAGTTGTGTACCTACCATAAATGTAGATGTTCGAGTGTATTCACTGTTGCAGTCCAGGTTACCCACCCACCATCCCCCTTTTTATTGCTGGGATTTTTCTGTTCTTCTCAACTCTATACAACCTATGCGGTGTATTTGCTTGTAGACGAAGGAAATGTTTATATTAGTACCTGCATGCTTTTTGGCATATTTTTATTTTTCCAGCCTTCCTATCTGGGGGCAACTGACATCTGGGGCAAGAAAAACTGAAGAAAATGGCATCGGTTGCATCTTTTATACCCCTGGCTCACTGACGTCAGGGAAGAGGTGACAGCAACCGACGCCGGACCTAGACTTTGGAAATCTGGCCGACTTCTCGTAGCCTTCCAGCAGGTTAACCGAAGTGTAATGACTGCAACAGTAAATACACTCGAACATCTACATTTATGGTAGGTACACAACTGTACTTTCAGAGTCCGATATGCCGCGAGACTCTTCTTTGAGTACGGAACCTGCGGATGTCTCTATCTTTGGTTCCAGAGCCGCTGTGCAGGCACCGACGTCTGAGGAAGATGTTCTTCGTGTTTCACTGTCATTACATTTGGGTTATCTGCTTGCAGTAGCCCTCAGTCGGCCTGAATAACAAAGTCTTGGGTCCTGCGTCGGTTGCTGTGTCCTCTTCCATGACGTCAGGTCATCAGGGGTATAAAACATGCAGCCGATATCATTTCATCAGTCTTTCTTGCCGCACGGTGCCCGAAGCAGAATCAGTTCACAAGTGCCGGTTGGCCGACTCCTGAAATTTTCATTTTCAAGTTTCAGAACCGTAGTCTTCTAACTAAAGCTAAGTATCCCGTTCGGGAAACGTTTTCTTGCTCCTTACCGATGTCAGTAAAAGTTAATTGCATTACTTGAGGGAAGCAAATACCTCATAAGGATTTTCATTTGTACTGTATTCCTTGCCTAGGCCCTGATCACAAAGTGCCTTGCTGTCGGTTTTGTGCTAAATTTAACCAACGCACTATTAAGCATTGGTATATTTTTGCTTCTAAATATTTTGGTTCAAGATTTAACTACCCTGAAATGCTATCGCCTAGCAATCCGACTACCGGACTTCACAAAAAATGCAAGGAAAAAGACAGAGACACACCGTCGAGGTCCAAAGCCGATGAAGCTTTTCCTAAGCCAGTCGCTGGTTCGTCGGTACTCAGTAAGGCACTTTCGCAACCCCTGATGCCTGCTACTTTTGAGTCGCAGGCCTCTACCGAGACCCATTCGGGTCTGGTATGCCGCGAGATTCTCAAAGTATTGACCCCATGGTTGTCTCTCCCTTGGATGGCTCCGGAGCCGCTGAGCAGACACCGGCTTCTGAGGGTGTTTTCAGGCCTCAACATTTTTACATTAAACCGACGCCAGCAACAAAACCAAGGTCAAAAATGACTTCTATGTCTAAAAAAACAATGCATGAGCCACGTGCTAAGGCCCCTATGCCTAAAAAATAGATGATCAAAATGGCTGAGGATTTAATTTCCTTGATCAGGGGTTTCACCCCCCCCACCCCCCCTGCTAAGAGGCCTAGGCAAGGCACTGACTGAATCTTCAGAGCAGGTTTCCATTTCTTCTGATTCCTCTTCTGATCAGGAATTTTCTATTCCACCCTATGAGGATTCTGATGCAGAGGAATCCATCCCATCTGCATCTCCTCCTGAGGATTACTCTTTTGGAGAGACTTTGCATACTTTAAGGGAACATTTTCACTGGGAGAGTCAGGACTTCTCTGAATCAAAACAGAGGCTTAGGGATTTTCTTCTTCTTCTTCCTCAGCATAGGCCTTTGGCTATACCTCCTGTATTAGACATTGTTGATGATGTGTTCACGGAATAAAGCATGGCTCCTGATTCCCTGCCTCCGGCTCCTAGTAAGCCAGACAGATATTACAGGGTTCCTGACTCCCACAAATTTATTTTCAAAAATCCAGCTGCTGATCCTGAGACTATTTCTCAGGGTCCCAAGGGTGTTAAGGCTTCTACTGCCAAAAATCCTACCCCTTCTGTTAGAGACTCCAGGACAGTGGATAGATGGGGTAAGAAAGTTTATATGTCTGCAACCTTGGCAATCAGGGCTTTAAACTGCCAGTTTCATATGCTTAAATATCAACAACATGTTATGTGCTTACTGAAACAGAAAATTATGTTGGTTTCTGATTGTGTGGAAAATAGAGTTACAGGATTTATTGCATTCAGCACAACAGATTGGAAAACTTACTTTGCAATGTGGTTTTGATTCCTTGGAGGCCTCTTGTAGGGCCACCATTACTGGATCTGTGATTAGAAGGCATGCCTGGCTCAAGGAGCAAAATCTGCCTGATCATGTTAAAGCTAAATTGTTGGATGCCCCTTTGCACCATGATAAGGCAGAAGAGGTTTTAAAGAAAAAGGAAGACAAAGCTAAATCTATGCAAATTGTAATAAAATATTTCTTGCAAGTGCAGCCACCCAGGTTCAGTAGGCACTGGCCAACTAAAAATTGGTCCTTTCCTTTGTCCCAACAGAGCCACTCATGGCAAACCCAGGCGCTCAAAAGGCTCCAGATATCAATCACAGGGTTCTTACAGGTCAAAGCAATAGGGTGCCTCCACCTCCAAATCTGGCGGAAACAAAGCACAACCCTACAGTAATCAGTCTCAATGACTTTCCTCTACTATTTCCAAGCACTTATCTTTTGGCAGCCCCCTAGGGGGAAAATTAGCACTTCATGCTCAAAATCGGCAGTTAATTACCCAGGACAAGTGGGTATTAAACATAGTACCCCAGGGTCACAGATTTCATTTCCATACTTTGCCACTTCCAAACGGATGGCCGGATCTGCCACAAAACCAGTGGGCAGAGGCCTAGAAACAAGTCACGTCCCTCATGGATATGGGGGCTATACAACTGGTATCAGAAAAGGAAAAAGGACAAAGATTTTATTCAAGACTTTTCCTGGTACCCAGAAAAGACCATTCATGGCATCCAGTACTGGACTTATCGATTCTGAACACGTTCTTGGACATTCCAAAATTCAAAATGCTGACTTTACAACAGCTTCTGCCTATGCTAGGCAAGAATGCTTGGTTAGTAACTCTGGACTTAAAAGAGGCATACCTGCATATCCCAATAAGGGAATCATGCAGAAGATACCTCTGCTTCAAAGCAGGTTTTTTGCATTACCAATCCTCTGCACAGCCCTTTGGCTTATCTACTGCACCCATGGTCTTCACAAAGTGCCTGGCACCAGTAATTGCATTCTGCAGACAAAGAAACATTCAAATTTATCCTTATCTGGACGATTGTCTCATTCAAGCAGAGGACAAGGACACTCTTCTTCAACATGTGGCATTTGTAAAAAGGCTTAGCATGCCTAGGGCACACCATAAACAAAAAGAAATCACAGCTGGTACCCTCTCAAATAATTACATTCCTGGGTGCAAGCTTGAATACAACTGCCCAGATGGATTATCTCATGCCAGACAAACAAAGGCAATTGACAACATACTTCAAACAAATGGCAACAAAAACCCAGTTATCTGCAAGACAAATTCTGCAGGCTTTGGGGTTCATGGCATCCTGCATTCTACTAATTCCATATGTGAGACTGCATATGAGGAAACTTCAATGGTACCTAAAATGTTTATGGAGTCAACATTGTCAAAGCCTGGAAACAATGATTTCTCTCATTCCCTGCCTACAACAGGAGTTTCTTTGCTGGGCAGAGACATGTCACCAGAACAAAGGACTGTCATTCACACTACCCCCTGCCACCCATACCCTAACTACAGATGCATCAGACTATGCTTGGGGAGCCCACCTGGCAAGGAGATGCATTCAGGGCAAATGGAGTCCAAATCAAATGCAGCTGCATATCAACCAGAAAGAAATGCTAGCTGTTCAGAATGCTCTGACAGCCTTCAAGGACTTACTTCATCCAGGACAACTACTGATAAAGATGGACGACACCACAGTTATGTGGTACGTAAACAAGCAGGGGGGTACACATCCCTACCCCCTTTGCAGGCTAGCCATGGCCTTGTGGAACACAGCCTTGACTTACCAAATACATCTTCAAGCTCAATTCCTGCCAGGAAAGCAAAATACGATGGCAGATGAGCTAAGCAGAAATCTTATGGACACGAATGAATGGAAACTGGATCCACAAATCTTCAGCATGTTAACACAGAAATGGGGGAGCGCAGACATAGATCTATTTGCCTCTCCCCAAAACTATCAGTTGGACAAATTCTGCCCAAGAACTCGTCACAAAAAAGCACGGAAAATGGATGCTCTATCCTTCAGCTGGAAAAACCTTTCAGTCTATCCCTTTCCCCCTCTGCCTCTACTCTCCAAGGTATTACTAAAAGTCAGACAGGAAAAACCAAAAATGATCCTAATTGCTCCGGACTGGCCTCGCCAGCACTAGAACTATCAAGTTCTGCACACTCTGCTCCAAACTCTGAATCTTGCAGCATGGCTAATCAACTAATTATTCAAACCACATCTCTCAGTAAACCTGTGATGGATGTCATTTTGGTAGCCAGAAGGCCTAGTACTAGAAAATCTTATGCTGATAAATGGAAGAGATCCTGTGCTTGGACACAAGCACAAGGAATAGACACAACAAAGCCCAATATTCCTCAGATTTTATGATACTTAACTGAGATGCTTGACAAGGGCCTATCTTTTTCTTCAATAGAAATCCATGTCTCTGTCATCTCGGCTCATTACAACACAGAGCCCCCCCTCTTTTCTCACCCACTGCTTAAACAGTATCTCAGAGGGGCCAAAAATTGAAGGCCTCCCAGGAGAGCACCAACTCTTGCATGGGACTTCAATTTTGTGCTGGAAAAACACACCCTGCCTCCTTTTGAACCAACAGCTACTGCGGATATACAATTTCTATCTTGGAAGACAGTTTTTCTTTTGGCAGTCTCTTCAGCAAGAAGGGTTTCAGAACTACAGGCTCTCATGGCAGTGGAGCCTTTCATTATTTTTTACCCGGACAGAGTGGCCCTCAGGACCAATCCTTCTTTTATGCCTAAGGTGGTATCCAGTGTGGCTCTTAACCAGACCATTCACCTGCCAACATTTTACCAAATCCACAGAACAAGGTGGAACGGATTCTGCATTCATTGGATGTACACAGACAGCTAAGATTCTACTTAAACAGGACCAAATCTCTTAGAAAGTCTGAGCAACTACTAGTAGCATTTGCTGCAGGATCAGAGGGGAAGGCTATATCAAAGCAGACTATTTCTAAATGGATAAGCCGCTGCATTCGTTTCTGCTATATGCACCATGGTAAACCGGTGCCCAAGGGGATCAGATCACATTCCACCAGGGCTGCCTCTACTTCAGCAGCCTTTCTCAGAGGGGTCCCAACCAAAGACATTCTAGAAGCTGCTACTTGGAGCTCTGTTCATACCTTCACAAAACATTACCATTTACCTCTTTTCTCTAAATCCAGGGCAGACTTTGCCACTGCAGTCCTGCAGGGCCTTATTGCCACTCCTAATACTGTTTAGTTCCATCCTCCCATCCATAGCTTTGGGATTCTACCCAAATGTAATGACTGCAACAGTGAAACACGAAGAACATAGTACAGTTGTGTACACTTACCATAAATGTAGATGTTCGAGTGTATTCACTGTTGCAGTCCGGGTTACCCACCCGCCATCCCCCATTCTATACATTTTCTTTCCTTCACTATACTCAAAAGCCTTTGTGGAGTATTTGCTTTTAGTTGAAGGTAAAGTTTATGTTTCTAAAAGTGCATTTATATATTTACACTTTATTTATGTATATTTTTGCTCCCCATTTGGGGGGCACCTGACATCTGGGGCAAGAAAAACTGATGAAAATGACATCGGCTGCATGTTTTATACCCCCTGACGACCTGACCTCAGGCCGACTGAGGGCAACCTGCCAGCAGATTACCCAAATGTAATGACTGCAACAGTGAATACACTCGAACACCTACATTTATGGGAAGTGTACACAACTGTACTTTCCTAGCATTATCCTTTCAGGGCTTAACCACCCTCTTTCTGCTGGCAGGAAAACTGTAAATGTCTTTGTGCCCAAACTTGTCTTCAAGTCAGCTCATCTCGAGCTGCCTGACATTTTGGCTGTGGGAGGTACCCTGAGCCCATCTGTTTATCCTTGGCGGGATATAACATATATAGCTGAGGCTACTGCAGCAGTGATCATTTGAACATCTACTGTTATGGTAAATTTAAGTTGCACAACTGTTCTTTTTCTTTGTCACATTATACTGCCTAATGGCTCTCCTTTGCATATCGATTGCATGTGCAGCATGTGTTGCATTCAGTTTTCATTTTCCCATATTTTATTCACATTATATTTTAGGGTCCCTATTAAGTCAGCGAACGCACTAAATTGCGAACGCTGCTTAATCGAACCTACTTACCAGAAATGATAAAATCTCGAAAGCACGGAACAGCAATTTTTTTTTTCACTGGGCCATTTTCAGGACTTTGCCATTTCCTCCACTGTGGTGCGATCTCGGAGTTGATATATTTAAGTAGGGGGGTGTGGGGGGACAGTCCCCTCATTGGGGGGTGTAGGGGGCAAAGCCTCCCACTTTATTTTGTTTTGTATTTTTAACGGATCAGCGATTTTTTTTCCCTGGGAAAAAATTTCTGATCTGTTTGTTCAACGTTTTGTTTTTTCGGTGTTAGTGGGTCGATTATATAGCGTTCGCAATTTAGTGCGTTCACTTATACAATATATATACCCTTATTTTAGGCTTATCTTTTTCATAATTTATTGAGCTACACACAAGTAATTTCACTTGATGTCCTTCAAGGATGCATCTGCAGTCCTTACAAATGGGTTGTCCTGTCGTCAGGCAGCCCTTCGGTCGGCCGGATTCCAAAGTCTGGGTCTGGCCTCGGCTGGTGTCGCACTTCACCCGACGTCATAGCTGCAGTTCTTCGGGTATAAAGGCATCAGCCGACGCCATTTTCCTCAGTCTTTCTTGCCGCGTGGCGCCCGAAGCAGAAGCTGTTCGCAAGTGCCGGTCGTTCAGAACCAGAGATTACTACTACCGAATACGACTACGAAGACTTCTAAAAAGCTAAGTACCCCGTTGGGGACTCTTTCTTGCCTCAGCCGATGTCAGAAAAAGTGAATAACTGTTTAACTTGTGGGAAACAAATACCTCATAAAGATTTCCACTCTTACTGCTTACCCTGTTTAGGCCCAGACCACGACGTAGCAGCTTGTCTAGCCTGTGCTTCTTTAACGGCGGACGCTTAAACGCCGGTCTGAATTTGCTGAGGAGTTTTTCGCTCGATTTTGCTTATATTATGCCGCCGGATCCTCCGACTACGCAAATGTCTAAAAGCGCAAGGAAAAGGACCGACACTCGCGGTCCGCGGCCGGCGAAACCGCGTTAAGCCAACATGAAGTGTCTCGGTTTCGGCTGAAACCGAGCAAGCGGTTCTTCCTTCAGCTGAAAACTTACCTTCTACCGAGGCCTCTTCCAGCCTGGTGGAATCAGCTTCGGAAAACCCACCTGCTGTTGCAGTTTCTCAGGAATTAAATGACACTATTCCCTTGGATATTTCAACCCCTGCACGTGGAGCTGCTAGGCCTCCTGCAGCCATGTCCATTAAGGCCTTTGCCAGGGCTAAAGCAGCTAAAGCTACTAAGACTGTGCCTGCTAAGACCCCCACTCACAGGCCCAGCTCTAGTTCTCAAATGCTTAGTTTAGCAGAGGATCTCATTTCTTTAATCCGGGGATCCCAACCTCAACCAGACAGGGCCTCTCAGCCACCTCCAGAGAAGAGGCCTAGAGCAGAGCCCCCTCAGCCACTTTCTACAGATGATTCCTCTGATGATTCAGATGATTCCAACCCTCTAGAGGCTCCTTTCTCCCCTTATGAAGACTCTGATGCTGAAGAGTCCATCCCTTCTGCCTCTCTGCCTGAGGAATTTTCCTTTGGGGAAACCTTGCATGCTATGAGGGAACAATTTCAGTGGCAGGGCCAGGATTTTTCAGACTCCAGAAAAAGGCTTAGAACCTTTCTGCATTTACCACAACATAGGCCTTTAGCCATTCCTCCAGTTCTTTCTGTTGTAGATGATGCATTTAATGATGCTTGTACTGCTCCTGATTCTCTACCTCCGGCCCCTGCTAAGCCTGATAGATACTACAGGGTCCCGGACACACATTACCATTTCTATAAGGCTCCTTTTGCAGATCCCGAGACTATCTCCCAAGGACCCAAGGCTGTAGCAGCTACTTCTGCTAAGAACCCCTCCCTCAGAAAGGGAATCCAGATCCTTAGAGAGATGGGGTAAAAAAGTTTACACTTCTGCTACTCTTTCAGCTAGGGCCTTGAACTGTCAATTTCACATGATCCAGTATCAAGAATTTATGCTAGACCAGTTAACCAAAAAACTGTCCTCTGATGAATCATTAGACAAAAAATCTGTTCAGGAAATGGTACATAACATTCAGCAAGTCAGTAACCATTCCTTAAAATGCGGCTATGATGCACTGGAGGCTTCCTTTAGATCAGCCATGACTGGCACAGTTATCAGAAGGCATGCATGGTTGAAAGAACAGGCCTTACCAGACCATGTCAAGTCCAAACTATTAGATGCTCCTATGGATAAGATCAATTTGTTTGGCTCTCCTGCACAACAGGTGCTGAAGAAGATGGAAGAGAAGGCAAAATCTGTCCAAACAGTAAAAGATTTCTTACAGGTCCAACCGCCAAGGTTTAGCAGGAATTGGCCCTCCAAGAATTGGTCCTTTCCAGACTCATCCAGAGCTCAGAGGGGCAGGAATAGGCGTTCAAGAGGCAGAAACCAATCCAGGGGTGCCTACAGGGGATGCCAGTGGCAGAGTAACAACCAGCGAGGTACAGCCACGGACAAAGCCACCACCACAACTACAGGACAATCACAGTGACTTGGCTCTGGCACCGCCTACCAGGGAGCAACTAGAAGCACCTTTAGGCGGGAAGCTAGCCTTATTTTCAATAAACTGGCATTACATCACAAGAGACAAGTGGATTTTACAAACAATAGACCAAGGCTACAGGTTTCACTTCCATACTCTACCAGGGAAGAGAGGAATGCCAAACCTACCTCCAAATCAAAAGGCAGAAGCTCTAAAACAAATATCCCAATTATTAAAGATGAGAGCTGTGGAAAAGGTACCATCTATGGAGCAAGGAAAAGGATTTTACTCCAGACTCTTCCTGGTACCAAGAAAAGAGAGCAAATGGAGACCTATTCTCGACCTGTCCGCATTAAACACATTCCTCATTGTTCCAAAATTCAAAATGCTGATTCTACAGCAGCTTCTTCCCATGCTGGGCAAGGAGTCTTGGCTGGTAACTCTAGATCTCAAGGAGGCATACCTGCACGTCCCCATACGACCAAATTGCAGAAGATACCTCAGATTTCTTGCAGGATCAGAGCATTATCAATTCTCAGCATTGCCCTTTGGCTTATCTACTGCGCCCAGAGTGTTCACGAAATGCCTGGCATCAGTAATTGCTCATTGCAGGCTTCAGGGAATCCAAATCTACCCCTACCTGGATGACTGCCTTGATACAAGCGGACAACAAAAACAAGCTAGCAGAAGACTTACAAAGGGTCATTTACTTGCTACAAGCCCTGGGATACACAGTCAGTATAAAAAAGTCAAGACTGATACCATCCCAGAGAATAACCTTTTTGGGTGCAGAGTTGGACACATCAAAGCAAATGGCATTCCTAACAGTAGAAAAACAGCAGCAGCTACCTCTCTACTTCTTGGCATTAACAAAGCAGAACCATCTGACAGCAAGAAAAGTACTGCAAGCCTTGGGCTTCATGGCATCCTGCATAATATTGGTTCCTCATGCCAGACTGCATATGAGAAAACTACAGTGGTACCTAAGGAATTTATGGTCTCAACACAAGCACAGCTTAGAAACCCAGATTCCAATTATTCCATGCCTGAAGCAAGAATTCCTATGGTGGGCTCAGGCTTGTCAATCAAACACAGGATTGCCCTTCCACAGTACTCAACCAAGCCAAACCATCACGACGGACGCCTCAGACCTCGGTTGGGGGACACACATGCTGGACAAGTGCATACAAGGCTTATGGACTCAAGACCAGCTGCACCTACACATAAATCTAAAGGAAATGCTGGCAGTAAAACTGGCAATTCAGGCATTCAGACTATTTCTCCAACAAGGTCTATTGATGATAAGGACAGACAACACCACAGTTATGTGGTACATCAACAAACAGGGAGGCACACATTCATATCCTCTTTGCCGGATGGCACTGGACCTCTGGAATGTGGCCCTGAGCTACAACATTCAGTTAAAAGCAGTTTTTGTACCAGGAAAAGAAAACATTCTAGCAGACATATTAAGCAGGACTACCACGGATGCCCACTAATGGATGCTGCATCCGGACATCTTCAAAACCATTACAAGAAAATGGGGGCTTCCAGAAATAGACTTATTTGCATCCCCACACAATCACCAGCTAAAGAAATTCTGCACAAGAACGTACCACCCACTTGCTTGGAAGGTGGACTCCCTATCCTTCAGTTGGAAAAAACTGACAGCATATGCATTCCCACCGCTTCATTTGATGCACAAGGTGCTATTGAAGATCAAAGAGGACCGTCCAAGGATCATTCTGATAGCTCCAGACTGGCCAAGGCAACATTGGTACCCATTACTGAGGAGCATGTCTCGGGAACAAATATGGCCACTACCCCTGGTTCCCTTGCTGTTAACACAGAACAACTACAACAATCTGCATCCAAACCTGAAAACTCTGCAGCTGACTGCCTGGAACATTGCATAAGACCAATTAACCCTAATTTATTCCAAAGGGTTAAAGACATTATCCTTGAGGCTCGCAGACCCTCAACAAGAAAAAATTATTCAGCAAAATGGAAAAGATATCTCATTTGGAGTACTGCAAAAGGAGAAGATGTGTCACTGGTAAACATAGCCAACATCCTGGAATACTTGGCAGAGCTCTTCCACACAGGCCTGTCCTATTCCTCCATCAAGATTCATGCATCAGCTATTTCAGCAGAATACGACTTGGATCCTCCTGTCTTCTCACATCCTCTGCTCAGACAGTTTCTGAGAGGAATTAAAAATGTAAAGCCTCCTAGGAAGCCACCATTACCAGCATGGGACTTGAACTTTGTGCTAGAAAAATTGACACTTCCTCCTTTCGAACCAGCAGCAACAGCAGATTTACAATACTTATCATGGAAGACTGCCTTCCTGCTGGCAATCACTTCAGCAAGAAGTTTCTCTGAACTTCAGGCATTAATGGCAGTACAACCCTTCCTGATCTTCCATCAAGATAGAGTGTCCATGAGAACAAATCCTTCCTTTATGCCTAAGGTGGTCTCCAGAGTTTCTTTTAAATCAGGCTATCCACCTACCTACATTCTTCCCCAACCCACAGAACAGGGGAGAAAGACTGCTGCATACCTTGGATGTACATAGGCAATTACGCTACTACCTGGACAGGACCAAGGGCAATAGAAAAACTGACCAGCTACTGGTAGCATATGCAACAGGAAGGGAAGGAAAAGCAATTTCAAAACAGACAATCTCCAAGTGGATAGGAAATTGCATTAGATTTTGTTACTCCTACCATGGAAAGAAAACTCCAGAGAACATCAGGCCTCACTCTACAAGGGCTACAGCCACCACCACAGCCTTCTTACGAGGAGTGGCTACCAAGGACATTTTAGAGGCTGCTACTTGGAGCTCCGTGCATACATTTGCCAAGCCTTATAATTTACCTTTATACTCTAGATCCTGAGCAGGTTTTGCCACTGCTGTTTTGCAAGGGATCCTAACTACACCATAACTTTATTTTTCCACCTCCCCCAGTTTGGCTATGGTATTCTACCCATTTGTAAGGACTGCAGATGCATCCTTGAAGGACATAGTACAGTTTTGTACCTACCATAAATGTAGATGTCCGATAGGAATGCATCTGCAGTCAGGATTACCCACCCTTCCCTCTGTGGTGCTCCTAGGGTATTTGCCCATCTTATAGCTAGCTGGGGAATCTATTATGGTGTATTTGTTTGTATATATGTACATACATGCTTATTTTTGTGTTTGCTCTCTACTATTTGGAATCATTGGCATTTATCCAAATTTAGCTTTCCAAGAGGGCACCTGGCATCTGGGGCAAGAAACACTGAGGAAAATGGCGTCGGCTGATGCCTTTATACCCGAAGAACTGCAGCTATGACGTCGGGTGAAGTGCGACACCAGCCGAGGCCAGACCCAGACTTTGGAATCCGGCCGACCGAAGGGCTGCCTGACGACAGGACAACCCATTTGTAAGGACTGCAGATGCATTCCTATCGGACATCTACATTTATGGTAGGTACAAAACTGTACTTTCTGTACACATCCACAGCATTTGTCTTAAGTGTTCATAATGGAGTTTCAGTTAGTTTGCAGTTGCAGGTAAATCCATGCAAGTAGGCTGAGCATCCTGAGGCCAGTAAGAAGATGGAGTCAGGCATAATGAAGCAGCAGTCACCTCTGCCATATTACACAGTATAATATATTTTCATGTGGGGAATTATGACTGGATTGATTTAGTCCCTGTCACAGCAGATCAGTTCATGGGCAGTCTTTTGCTGTCCATTAAGTAATGGAGATGTATGTGATCACTCGTGAATGAATTAGAAAAGAACATGACAGTAATGCACGTTTCCATAAGACACTGTGTCTGGGAGTTCAAGCTGAACATTGAGTTTTGAAATTGTGTTAAAAATAAATATGGTACTTGCGTATTATTGCAACCACATTCCAAACAACTCAAAATGTAAGCAGCGATAGCTATAGCTGCCAACCTTTCCTTTCTAAAACAAGGATCACCACCTCGCATAAAATCATACATCTCAACCTTTTAGCTCAAGGAACCTGGACAAAACCATACATAATTGTGGGACGAACGGCCAAAAATAGGGATAGGCTTTAAACAGTGCTCTTACAAACTTAGAAAGTAAGTAGAGTAACATGTCTTGTGTTGCAATGTATTTTCTAAATGGTATGAAGTCAGAAAATCAAGTGTGTCATTATGTAGTAATTTTATTCCTCAGATTATCCAAGCGATTAGCCAGAAAACAATTTGAGGAACAGACCAAATTTCTGAAGCGAAAATCTGGACATACTGCAAAAATTCATACAGTTAATGTGTTATAGGTGGTGGCAGAGCGTCTTCTACTGGCTCCGTTACTCCAACTCAGACTTCCACTACCAAAACACCACCACAACCATTATGCAGACATTTGCGGCCAAATATCCCCAGTACCTGTCTCGCTGTTCCCACTACATCCACTCATTTCCTTTCCACTGTATACACCTACACTTTTACCTGCTGAATGTATCGTTATAACTAACTAAAAATTTAAAAAAATGATTAAAATAACAGAGGATGCAGGAATAAAGGAACCTCCGTTTAATGTTTAAATTGAGTGCTTTTGTTCACAGTACAAGGACTATCACTTGTATGAAAATACTGTACTGCAAATAGCAGAATGGAAAAAAACGAGGTGGTACGAATGTGGTTGTGATAATACGCAAGCACCATAAATATTTCAGGAAAATAAACATGAAGAAACCCCAAATAGCAGTAAATGGATTTTATGATTAGGTCTTGTTTTGAGATGAAACTCTTAACAGCAGTACTTTTATTTTTGTTGAAAACATGCAGCAAACAGTATATTGAGTCTTATGATTTGTCCATAGCAAAGGCCTTCATTCCTTTATTTTACCTTGTGTTCTTTTTTAGGAACTTTCAGCAGAATTTTAACAACCACAAACTGTGCCTGTAGCATCTCTTGAGATTACCATTTGGAACTGTTTAATTGGGCATTCTGTTTGTGTTAAACACACATTGGTAGTGTAATTAAAGTAACGGCGTGCTTGATTGTTAGCTCAGCATGAGTCATCTGCAGGAAAAGAGAGTTATTTATGCCCAGTAGAGATGTGTTACTTTTCTTGCCTGGGCACAGAAGCTGGCTGGTTAAACATATAAAACCCAACATTTCTCCCCCACACCCTTCCCCCTGGGGGGAATGTTTTCTGTGCAAAGACTGGCAAAGTACTCTATACTTTCTGAAGGCATAAAAATGCCATTTATTAGTTCATGCAAGCAGTAGTGCTGTTTAATTGCTCGCTGTGGAACCACACTAAAATCTTGCTTCATTGGAGACCACTGCAGCTTTTCTTGATTGGTGCATGACTTTCATGTTGACCTCGCTTCCACTGTTGGCAGGCAAACCGTAGACCTGCTTGCATGGCATATTCAATGGCGTATTCAGTGGCTAAAGAAAAAGAAAAAGGAGTGCAAAGTAACAATGCATGAATTAGGACACCAGGCAGGGCACACTGTTTTATAGCTGGGGCACATGTACACCCTGATGCAGCACTGCCTGTTGTTTTAGCATTCTAGAGTGGAATTCGTGTGTCCCTTCACAATTATATCTGTATGGTAGTGAGGAGGATGGGAGTTTTCACCTGGTGTTCAACACAATGTCTTACTGGCATATGGATAATAGTGCCCTGCTACATTCCCATTCTCCCTCTGGCAATCTGTCAAAGCCCAGAACTCCTCCCACTGACTGTGAGGCTGCAGAACCAGTCACGTGGCAGGACCAGGGCAGCTCTTCACACTCACAGACCCTTTCAGTTTTCTTGTGCCACAGTCAGAGAAAGATCTCTTGGGATATTGCTTCTCTCAAACTAGGTAGCATCAGTTGGAGAGCTTCGATAAGAAACTCATTTTGTGCTTATTTCCTCCTCCTACTTTTTCTGTCGGTGATTGAGTAGTGTATTCTGCTGCTTTTTTTTTCTGATTAGAAATGATGTACATGCATCTGTTTTTACTTTTACTATCAAAGTGAGGCCTGCTGATTAAATTCCTCATTTAGAAATTTTTTGCTGGAAAACTTACTGATTATTGCATTTTTTTGAGTTATGAGTATTTGAGGTGATGGACTAGGATCACAGCATTTTAATGATTTTTTTTCCTTTTAAACTGCCATTTTATATTTTGAGCATTTCTGAAAGGAATTTTCATTAGTTTATGATTTATTTCTTGTCTGTTTTAGGCTATATCCATTCATTTGGACTGAAACTAGCCTTTTTTTTACAACCCAGTGGACTTTAGTGCATATATTTAGTGCTTTGAATTGTGTTACTGAAAATACTGTCATTTTTTAGAGCATTGTTAAGAATGGTATCCCTACAGATGGTCTTCAGACTGGTATTTAGAGGGAGAATAGTGAGACTTGTCCGTCTTCTTACTGGACTGACTGTGCAGCCAGTATTTGGTATTCAGCTGGCTAGTTTCTTGTACACTGATTCCCCCCACCATCTTCCCTATCTGAACCTGAAAAATAAAGGAATACATAAAAAAAATATATGTCTTAGCCTAAGGCTTGTGACGCCACAGTAGCCTTAGCTATTGGTAGGCTATCAGACCATTTGTCTTTTATTACCTCCAGGACCGTGGTGTGGTGGTAGCAACATCACTGTATGTGACTCAAGGGTCAGACACAGCCTCCTGAGCTGTACCATTGCCTACTACAAGAGTTAAATTGATGCAAGGAATATTGAAAATGTTTCATATTCCTAAGTTCTCCTCCTTTAAGCAAGATCACTTTTGGCAGCCTAACAAGCAGAGGTCCCAGGAGAACAACATCCAAAGCAATAAAGGGAAATGGCAGGACAACTCCACCATGCCTAACAAGAAGCGTTCCTTTCCTTTAAAGGATATCCCCTTCTAATTTAAGACAATGCCAAGGCATGACACCCAACTTTATCAAGTCTCCCATCGAGTGCTTCATCTCTCAAGTTAGCTATCTACAAGGTGGCCTGACCATCGATGGTTTCTGACAAATTAGTGCTAAACATTGCTGGCAGGGGTTTCCGATGGAAGTGGAAAGTTCTTTTGCCTGTATTCAGAAAGGTTCCCCTTTATCTTCTGGACCAGACTTTGGTGTTCCCTCCTATTCTCCATTAAATACTAGATTCAGGGGTCATAGAACTGGTCCCTTGTTCAGAAAGATTGAGAGGTTTCTTCTCTAATACTTTCTTGTTCCTCAAAAACAGCAGTTGTACAGACCAATCTGGAACCTTTATATTTTAATATGTTTGTCAAGGTCTCCAGATTCATAATGTGCATTTTGTGGGCAGTGCTTCCTCTGTTTCTGGGCCGCTGCTTCATGGTGACTGTGGTCTTTCCGGAAACCTTTCTTCATATCCCTGGTTCATTGCTTTAGGGGATATCTGAGAAATGTTGTGTCTGGTTTGCACTCACAGTTTTCTGTATTGCCCTTTGGGCTGTCCACTGCAATGTGAGAGTTTTCCAAATGCCTTGCCCTCGTGTTGCCCATTGACAGAATCTGGGCATTCACTTTTTTCTGTACTCTGATAACTTGCTGATCTGTGTTGAGTCTCCATACAAATGTTTAGAATCTCTAATGGTTTCATCCTGACTCTCCCATCTGTGGTTCAAGTTGAACCTCCTACAGTCATGTTTACCACCCTCACAAAGACTGATTTTTCTGGGGTGCTTAGTCAACTTCAAGAGTCTGGCTTTTCTACCTAAAGACGAGGTTCTGTCATACCAGAAGGCATTTTCAGAATTCTCCCAGTGGAATGTATCCTATGCAAGAGAATTCCTATAAATTTTCAGACTGTTGTCTTCCATGATTCTCATTTTACCACTTGCCCATCTTCATATAAGAAAAATTCAGTGGTATGTTTGAAATTGTTGAATGCAGCACCTTCTTTCCCTGGAATCCCAGTTGCTGGTGCTGCCCTTCATCAGACGAGAATTACAGTGGTGTTGAGTATCTATCCAAGGCTCCCCCCTCTCACCCGTTGCCAGTACTGTCTATCCAGACAGATTTGTCTGACTTTGCCTGGGGAGCTGTGTCGGTGGGGATGTATGTCCTAGACAGTTGAGGACACATGGAAGCACATCATTGTCTAGAAGATATTAGCAGTGTTTCATGCCTTGAAAGTCCCTCACTGTCTTTGGATGCCATGTGCTCTTGTGGTGGTTATGGACATAACTACATTGATCTGGTATCTCAGATAATTAGGGAGTGTGAGGTCTAACACAATTTGCCTATTGGCAGTGAAAGCCTAGGAGCAGCTTCTCGGTATTTTCTGCCTTTTAAGGCATTGGACATCCTGCCAGAGTAGAATGTTGTGGCAGACAGACTGAGCAGATCCTGGGCAGACCTGCATGAGTGGAAGCTCAAGGTAGTGGTGCTCCAGGATCTAGTACAGATGTGAGGAATGGTAGCCCCCCACCTAGTCTGGTTTTATATGGTCCAGTTTACAATTTGGTATGTTGAAATTCAGTATTATGGGTTTCAGTCTTATGGGTTTCAGTCAAATGAGTTTTCTGTCATATGATAGGAATCCATGTGTGTGTGTGTGTGTGTGTGTGTGTGTGTGTGTGTGTGTGTGTGTGTGTGTGTGTGTGTGTGTGTGTGTGTGTGTGTATATATATATGTGTGTGTGTGTATATATATATATATATATATATATATATATATAGATAGACATACATACACACTGTGGTTGCGCACTGGGAAATCGCGCATGTTATGAGTAGCATATTTGCTCCCCAAATATGCTTTTTTTAGTTGGTTTATTGAATGCCTTCCTTATTTGGAGAGGCTCGTTAGATTTATTTCAACAATTTATTTACAGCAAACCACTGATTTTTTTTTAAGTTTCACGAAACAAGAGTCCTATAGTGAAATTGAGTTTCTTGATGTTAAATTGTTTAGAAATGCTTGTAATAGATTGGAGACTAGCAGTTATAGGAAGACAATACATCAAAATCATATTTTACACAGGCCTAGTAATCATCCTAGACATAATTTTAGAAACATAGTCAGAGGACAAGTTATGAGGATCTCACGATTAAGCAGTGAGGCATATATTTTCAACAGAGGTAGCCCTTATGAGGGAAGAATTCTTAGCACGGGGTTATGATGGACAAGAGATTGACTCAGAGATAAAACCAGTAATGAAGTGGAGGGAAGTGAGAGCAGTACCTTTTTACTCATATCGTGGGCCATGCACAAATTTAGGCACAGGAGCAGGGGTAATTAAGCATGCTCCACCAATATGTATACATTATTCTAAGAATGTTAATCAGATTTGTGCAGCTATAAAAAGGAATTGGCATATTTTAATTTTGGATAGTAAAATCAATGCATTAATAGGGAAGGAACCTCAATTTGTGTTTAAGAACAAGAGTTTCCTTAAATGTATGTTATGTTATGGTCCAAAGGCAAGTTATGCAAAGGAGATACTACGAGGTACGACTGGGTGTTAAGTGTAACTATTGTGATGTAATTGATACCAATAACTCTTTTAAGCATCCATTTATTGGGAGGAAATAAACGTTTAAAGTAGCTGCCAACTGCCAAACCAGAAATGTTGTGTATTTAGCGAGTTGTGTTGCGTGTCCACATTTTTATGTGGGGAAGACGAATAGAATGTTCTATCAGAGGATTAGAGAGTATCAGAGGAACATTAGAGAAGGTGACATCAATAACCCTTTAGCTAAACATGTAGATGATGAAGGGAGAGAACATAATTTTTTGTTCTGGGTTATCGAAACAGTGTTTGAAGGTAACAGACTCAGGGACATTCTGAATCGAATTGCATTTAGGGAGTTGTCATGGATTTTACAACTTCAGGCAGATAAGATGTTTGCTGTTAATGGTAAGGTCTCTTTAAAACCCGACTTGAGAACAAGAGGCGTATGATGGAAGTGAATGTCCCATTTTGAACATCATATTAAGTGTTGAGTTTTGGTCATGATAGTGAATATGTGTTGGTAACAGCAGTTACTTCAAAGGTGCTTCCATTTGTGACATGCTTGTTATGGAATATAATATTTTCTTCTATATTGTATATTCTGTGTATATATATATATATATATGTATGGGTCTACTTGATATGGCCGAAATTTCAAAATGTCGACTTTCATATGGCCGAGACCATATGATCGACATTGGAAATATCGACCATACAAGTAAAACACAAACACAAACTTACCTTAATGCTGCACCCCCCGTAACTTAAATATACCAACTCCGAGATCGCAGTACAGTGCGGAAGTGGAGATCTTTCCATTCCGCACTGTAGCATGATGCCGGTTCCCCATGGTCGACATTTCAAATGTCGATCATATGGTCTCGGCCATATGAATGTCGACATTTTTAAATGTCGACCATTAGAAGGGGACCCATATATATATAAATATATATATATATATATATATATATATATATATATATATATATACATATATGTGTATATATATATATATATATATATATATATATATATATATATATATATATATAGATAGATATATACACACATACGTGTATGTGTATGTATATATATATATATATATATATATATATATATGTATGTATATATATATGTATATATATATATATATATATATATATATATATATATATACACACACACACACACACATATGTATATATATATATACATATGTATATATAAAATATATATATATATATATATATATATATATATATAAACTGCAAGTATTTCTACTATATAAACTGCAAGTATTTCTGCTTATTGAACTGTTTTAAACTGCTTAAAGTTGTTTTTGCACCTGCACTTTTAAAGTTTGTCCTGTTTGTTGCATTTACCTGTTGAGGCTACACACTCAAGTGCGCTATCCTGCTTTACATATTTATTGCATTTTCCTGCTGTTTGTTTCAAAAAAGAAAAAAAAAATTATCCTTGTTTCCCGTCTTTCCTGACCTAGAGTAGTCCAAATACAGGCTTTGCTGTATTCTGGACTTTTGGAAAGTTCCTGTGTTGCCCATTTCCTTTCTTGGATAAAGGGAGGCTTCTTTGTTCACCAGTGGCAGTGGAGAGCTTAGAGCAGCCTATCTATCCCTGGAGGAGTGTTCCCAGCACAAGAATCTGGTAGTCTATTGGCCGTTTTGGGCCAGTTTCTAGCTCTTACAAGTCCCCCTGTATAAAACCCGCTTTGGCGCGGTTTTTGCGCTTGTTACTACTCAGCCAAGCTCCTTGTGGTCCTGCAGAGTGGTGCTAGCAGCAGAGAGGCTAAAAGAGCGACTGCTAACCTGATAAAAGTGGGGTTTTTTTTGCTGCTACTACCTGGGCAACTGTCCGATCTACCTAAACTGCAAGTATTTCTTCTTCTTGAACTGTTTTAAACTGTTTAAAGTTGTTTTTGCACCTGCAGTTTTAATGTTTGCCCTGTTTGTTGCATTTACCTGTTGAGGCTACACACTCAAGTGCGCTAGCCTGTGTTACATATTTATTGCATTTTCCTGCTGTTTGTTGCAAAAAAGAAAAAAAAAAATGATCCTTGTTTCCCATCTTTCCTGACCTAGAGTAGTCCAAATACAGGCTTTGCTGTATTCTGTACTTTTGGAAAGTTCCTGTGTTGCACATTTCCTTTCTTGGATAAAGGGAGGCTTCTTTGTTCACCAGTGGCAGTGGGGAGCTTAGAGCAGCCTATCTATCACTGGAGCAGTGTTCCCATCACAAGAATCTGGTAGTCTATTGGCCGTTTTGGGCCAATTTCTAGCTCTTTCAAGTCCACCCTGTATAAAACTCGCTTTAGTGCGGCTTTGCTCGATTTTGTGCATAGCGCAGCATCGGGCAATGCCGCTTAATTGGGTTTAAACCATTCTCGGCTCCACAAAGTCTGCTCTTCACTTTTTCCCTTAGAACTGATCTAGTTTGCATAATAAGCACCCTATTCCTACTCTAAAGCCTGGCACTTGCTCACTAAAGCAATTATATGTCAGCACTAAAAAATTAAAAGCACTACACCCTCACAAACTCCTCTTGAGTACCTTGTTCCCCATTGGCCCTTTTTTCAATTATAAAGGAATTCCCATTACTATTCTAGCATGTCCAAAGGTCAGTTGTCAATCTCCTCTCCGGTCCAGCTGGTGAATCTGGGAATCTTGAGGCAATGTTACAACTGCCTCATGTACACAGACAACCCTCTCCTCCTCCCAACAAATTCCAACACATGTGAGAGATGCAACCATATAGCCAAACTGGAGGCTAAGCTCTCTCAACTCAGTACTGGTGTAACCAGTCAGGAGGAGAAGGAAACCACACTCACTACAATTCCAGTCTCACATAGACCTACCATGACAGCAAACCAAACACATAAACACACAAAAACATACTCGGAGGCTCTAAATAAAAATCTGCCTAAGCAACAGAGACCTCCAAAGCAGACACCCAAGCAACCGCTACCCCAAAACAAAACACGTGCAACACATAGCTCACAAAGCCAGTGTGCCGAACAGTCACAGCCCTTAAGGCTAAACAACACACCTGATACACTTGTAATAGGTGAATCTATCGTCAGGCACACTGACGTCCCGCTCACCAGGCTGAACAAAGAGAAGGTCACGGTGAGCTGCCTGTCGGGCGCTAGGATCTGCCACATAACACAAGCACTCAGGTCACTCCAAGGCAAGTACAAATATGACTCAGTCATTGTCCATGCTGGTGTGAATGACCTGAGACGTACCTCCCTGGACTACATCAAAAGAGACATAGAGGAGCTCTCTGAGCATGTAGCCCAGGCCGGTATGACCCTGACCTTGAGTAGCATCTTACCCTCACCAAGAATGATGCCACAATATGAAGACAACTAATAACTCCACGAATTGGCTTGATGCACAAGGAACAGCACAGTACCAAAAAGATTTGTCCAACTGCTTTATTCGTAATCCACTCCACAAGCATAAGCACAAGGCTGTGCTATGTACTGCAACAAAACACAATACACACAAGGTCCACAAGGTTGAGCGCTTTCATCTGCGAAGCAGATTTCATCAGAACCCAGAAGCTCCCAAACAGAGTTCTTAAATGTCCAATTAGGCGCCAAAATGGTGAATTGATTAATTAAATTCAATTGAATTCACTCAATTTGTGCATCCTTGCAGGGTTTGTGCCTAAAAGCATGCATACATACATACATAAAATATTTAATAGTAATTAAAACGTATCAGAACTAGTTGCTGTAAAGCTTGTTCAAATAATGATAGACTAAACATTGTGGTGATATAATTCAACTAATGTTTGAATGTATAAAAATAAATGTATCTAATGTTTCTAGTCTAAAAAGTATAAATGTATAAATGTATGTATAAATATGTATTACTTTATACATATATTAAAGATAAAAAATAGAGTAGAATATCTACGGATGTTCTATGTTTAGTGAGTGCATAGGTGTCCTAGTTTCTAATGAACAATATAAAATACATAATGTAAAATACATGTTTATGTGAAATGTAATAGATGTACTAAAAAGTACTCACAAGACTGTCAAGCCTAGAGTTGTGGCGTAATGACCCCCTACAAAAATAGATCTGTGCATAGGTCGGAATAATCCAAAGGTGACAAAACAGTGGTGCGATTGATAAGTCAAGTATTGTTATAAAAACATCATGATCAAAGAATATATCATAATAAATAAATATATATCACAAAATCTTCCTCTTCTACAAGACTAGTCAAGTTGTGACATGTAAATAAAAAATAAAAAATAAATAATAAATAATACATGATAATATATACATTTCTACATATAAAATAAAACATGATTGATGGAAGAATTTGATTAATAGATATAAATATGAAGTGCATATTGTAAAATAACTATATTAACTATGTTAACTGTCAAGAATGAGGAAAGGTTTTATACTTATGTGGTCATTAAGGCCAGGTTTGGTTGTTGCATCACAAATCATTTGCCATTTGCTTTCTAGGAGAGATAAATGACCTTTCCAATTTCCCCATGCTGTTGTTGTGTCAATGTGGTCAATGATGCTAAACAAAAAGGAATGCTCGCAACCCCTGTCTATAATGTGCCTACTAAGTGCATTGTTGGGGTCCTTCTTCCTTATCCTATATGTATGCTCAGATGAGTCTTAAATCTCCTTTCTGTTTTACCTATATAAAATGCATCACATCTCTCACAGGTGGCCACATATACTAGTCTAGATGTATTACAGTTGCCACCTTTGCTGTGCAGGCTAGTATGCGTGATGTTATTTAATTTCACTACCTTGATAGTGTTGATTAATCTGCACTGCTTGCAAGACCCACATTTCGTGGTGTGTCCATACATTTTATCCTCCCTATGTATCACCTGTGTCTTTTCCAACAACCTTTTGATATTACAAGAAGTTTTGTACACAATTTTAGGGGCATTCCCCACGACACTGATAGAATCATCTGATATTCTGAAAAGGTTCCAGTGTTTTAAGAGTATCTCCTTGAGGGTATTGACATACTTACAAGTAATACAAGTAAGGACACAAAAACATCCTTCTTGGACTCTATTCTTTTCCTGTGAAATGAAGGGTTTACCTAATAAGGGTGGGTATTTGTTCCCCCATTCCTTCATAATATAGGTTCGTATAGGTTTTATTAAATTTTTAGGATATCCCCTATTGTAAAACATTTCAGATATCATATTGAGTTCTCTCTCCATAACCTCCCTAGTCGAGCTCATACGTGCAGCTCGAATGCACTGACCTCTAAAAATATTTTTAAATATGTGTGGAGGGTGACAACTGTTGTAATACAGGTAGTCATTCGAGAATGTTTTTTTCCTAAATATTTGAGATTGAAATCCACTCTCTGTGGTGGATATATATGTGTCCAAATATGCTATACCCTGAGACTCCACATTGTAAGTAAATTTTAAAAATTGGGTTGTATTATTTAAATAGTCAATGAATTCAGGTATTAAACTGGCTGGTCCTGTCCATAAGACAAAAAGGTCGTCCAAATATCTGCTGTAGTAAGAGACGTACTTGTAATAAATGCTTGGGAAAACAAACAGGGATTCCCATTCAAGCATTACTACATTAGCGAAGATCGGGGCACATGAGGCCCCCATAGCAACTCCTCTACTTTGTCTGAATAATTCCCCTTGAAATTTCAGATAGTTGTATTCGAGGACCAACCTCATCATGTCGACCAACAGATTAATTTTCTCAAAACTCAACCCAGAATATCTCTTTAAAACATAGCTCACAAAGCCAGTGTGCCGAACAGTCACAGCCCTTAAGGCTAAACAACACACCTGATACACTTGTAATAGGTGAATCTATCGTCAGGCACACTGACGTCCCGCTCACCAGGCTGAACAAAGAGAAGGTCACGGTGAGCTGCCTGTCGGGCGCTAGGATCTGCCACATAACACAAGCACTCAGGTCACTCCAAGGCAAGTACAAATATGACTCAGTCATTGTCCATGCTGGTGTGAATGACCTGAGACGTACCTCCCTGGACTACATCAAAAGAGACATAGAGGAGCTCTCTGAGCATGTAGCCCAGGCCGGTATGACCCTGACCTTGAGTAGCATCTTACCCTCACCAAGAATGATGCCACAATATGAAGACAAGATGATCAATTTCAACAATTGGCTTAAGTATTGGTGTCATTCAAAGGGGATCCAATGCCTGTCAGCCTGGGATGACATGCTCGACAAGCCACGATGCTTCGCTAGGGACGGCTTGCACCTGTCACCTATGGGCTTTTGGATATTGGCAAAGGCTCTTGCCACCCCCATAGTGCCTTTTTTAGGCAAGGCTCAAAAGACAAACCCACCTCCATAGGTATCACAAGGGATAAGAAACTAAGAGTAATGCTACTCAGTGCCAGAAGTCTAAACCTCAAGATGCACGCACTCGAAACTCTCCTTAGCATGGAGAACATAGATATCTGTGCAGTAACAGAAACCTGGTTCAAGGCTCCCGAGAGCACCCCAGCACTACCAGGTTATACCTCATACCATGTTTTTCGGCCCCAAAACTTGGACCGAACCACAAAAGGAGAGGGAGTATCAATATTCGTCAAAGATACCCACACCTCCAGGTTGGTGGCACAGCACGAAGCATCAGAGACTATCCATGTGCAACTAACAGTGGGTAAAATTGCCTTCCAGTTTATAGCCTGCTACAGACCACCCTCCCAAACCCAGGAACCCCACTCGGCCTTCCTGAGAACACTGGAAAATATGAAGGTCTCTCCAAACACCATTATATTTGGTGACTTCAACTATCCAAACATAGAC